>NC_091822.1:126938623-127188623 GCF_038994185.2 Dermacentor albipictus | reverse complement strand
GAAGGACGCAAATCTCGGCGCCAGGGTTGACGAGGTATAGCGGACTTTCGTGACGCTGTCGGTGACGTGGAAAATGCGACTGGATCTGGGGCCGGGAACAGCGGTGGCCGTCAGTGTTCGGCCTAACCGTATCGCACGTAGGAGCAGGGCTGGCGGCACTGGTTTGTACGAGAGCCATGGTGATGGCGGTACCTAAAAAGCGTAACGGGAGGAGGCGAACGGCGCTCAGAATGACGGGGGCTGGGGCGGCGATGTCGAGACGAAGAACCCGGCCGGCATGTTCGGATGGCAACGACCTCAGCTGTCAGCCAGGCTACTTGCCGTGTGAGGTCCCCGTTAGTTTCGAGGAGACGCGCATTGCTGTCGCAAGTGACTGCGCCGCGGATCGGAGGGTCAGGAGGGCGTTGAACTGTGACCATAGAGGGAAGACGAACCTCCATAGTCTTGTCGGCCAACTGGGCCAGAGATTCCCACGTCGATAATGAAGACGCAGTCAGGATCATGCGCACCTGCGGGGGAAAGCGCTGCATGAAAAGTTCCAGGAGAAGTACGCTATCAATTTAAGGAGCCAGAATGAACCAATGTTCCGAGTCCGACGGCCAGAACTCTAAGAGCGTAAGAGCGGAAACGTGAAGATCGCGGGGTAGTGGCGCTGACGGCAGCAAGTGATCGGGAGAATCCGAGGCCATGGCTGACTGGACAGAAGGCGGACTGCGAAGACAGCGGGGCTGTAGTTCCTTGTGGCGGTAGAAGCGAATTAAGCGGCTGAGGCACCCGGAGCTGAGGGCGATGACGCGAAGTCCGGAGGCACCAATTTGTGGGTGAAAAAAAACGAGACAGACGCTGGTGCCTGCATGGTGCCCAGAAATTATATCTTTAGCCGAGCCCGCTCAATCAGGCGGAAGCCTGATTCCGCCTATTCCACTGCTCGCCACTCCCGACCCCCGTCACAGCCATTCGTGAGTTTCCTCAGCCATCCAGCACCATGCAACTTCGCGCATTTCTTGGCCTCGCCAACTATTACTTTCGCTGAGGATACCCAATTTTTGAAATAAATTATACCATGTGTTTGGTGCATGATAGCCTGAGTTGCTTATGCGCCATGAAACCCAATACAGTACAATACAATGCTAGCTTCAGCGTGCTGGCGTGTCGTCGGCGTCATTTTGTGACCTGACTATTGTGGCACGTAGCAGTGTGCTACAGATCTGTTTAGATCACTCACCTGTTGAATATCACATCGTTCATGTCTTTTTTTCTAAACTGTTTTAAATTTACTTCCTTGTCATTCACAGTTTCAGTTAGACAGTGCATTGCAGCTGTTGCCTTATGACTAATTCGCGCACGATGTGCCTAATTCCGTTCATTGTTAAATATCTTGCGCTTGAGAGCTATATATAGCAACCCAGACTGTGTTAATTGTAATCGCATTATGTCTTATACCTGAAAGAAATGCCTAATGATGCCGAATATTATATCATTATAGCTCGTTCTGAGCTGTCTCCACTTCTGCAAATTCCCAGTGAATTGGGTAGTGGTATGTGTTAATTAATTAATTAATTAATTAACTTTTTCACCTGCGCTGTCTTCACAATTTTTAAGCAGTTCGCACATTGGTGAAATAACATTTTGTAAACGGCGTGGTCGAAGCCCTGTTTATGTTTGGCTCGCTTATTCGAAGCTCGGCGGAGCCTATACAGTAAAGTACAACACTGGACGCGCAGGCCGGGTGGTGCGTCTACTGCATGGTGTGGATGGCCATGTACTGGACCACCGAGATCATCCCGCTGCCGGCGACGGCGTTGCTGCCGCTGGCCATGTTCCCGCTCCTGGGCATCCTCAGCACCGGCGAAACGACCGCCCTGTACTTCAACGTATGTATACTGTGGCCGCTGTGGTGCTTTGGGCCTCGAATACCTGCCCAACATGACTTGTCACGTTGGCTCGGCGGCTAAGATCTAGTGCAAAGGCCGACACAGGTACGGCACGTGCGGTCGTTAAGCTGCGCTGGAGGGTTGTGAGCGCTTTTTAGTCCGGCGCACGGTAGTCCAGCGCGTCACCGTGGCTGACGTAAACGGGCGTATGTTAGCGCCTGTCTGCGTCGTCGTCGCCGAGATAGAACTATACGATCCCTATAGGATACATGGATACATTGGCCGGTATATTCTAGGGACCGTATTAGAACATACACGGAACATGCTCCATCTCTCGCCGGAATACTACGCTTGCGTTGCCCATGCAGTATGTATGCTCTACTTGCACGACCTGCAACTCTTGCTTGCAGCAGAGAGCGAACGCATGGACCTGCGACGGCGGAAGCAGCATGATACGCTCGCGCAAGGCATGGTGGTAAATAGAGCGCACTGGATAGACTAGCGTATCATGCACCAGCACCGCGATTCGAGACAGCGTACAATAGCGCCTCTCCGTCTGTCGCTGCTCTATAAAACGATACACTGCAGCAGCGTGCTGTTGCTACAGCGTTCCTTCACTTAAATTCGACCTGCTGACCTACAGCTGCGTTTCGCTATATATAAGCATTGCGTCTTCGTAGACAGTTGCCGCCGCAATATGTACGTAAGAGCGCAAAATTCAATACACTGAACTTCAGCTGTGAACAATAGGCCTTGCCGACCATTCGTCCACATTTCACTCATTTAACATATAAGTGCTGCAGCTTTGATTCATAAGTCACACAGTATACTTAAAGTAATATGTAAAACGCACACTTGGCTATTTATCCGTTTTTTTCGTACTCAAGACCTACAGCAGCGTTGTAATCAGCTGTGTCATTCGCCTAAAGTTGAATATGTGACGGCATTCACGTTTAGCCAGTGATAATAGGCCGGCTAACGGCGGCTGCTACAATTAAGCCGACCAAATCATACGGCCGAATACTCTAGCATCCGCGAGGCCACTCGGCCGTGCTAGATGACAGAGCGGGATTGCTACATTAGTGCACAAGATTTATCGCAGCATGTCGCCCTTCATATAGCGACTTCGTGTGGTTGTTTCGGAGTGCTCCATGAGGTGGTCACTTTGTTCGTGTGGTCGAAATATGGCACTCCGATTACATTCAGTTGATTCTTTCAGAAGGCCGAAATCCGACTTGGATCGGCCAGAAAAGCTCGCACCAGCAACGTCGGACCAGTTGCGGGATCCGGCCGGTCTGAATGACAAAAAGAGCAAATAAACAAGATCCAAGTTAACAATGTAATAGTGACGCAAAAAGCAAATATTGCGAGTCATTTCAATAATTTCTTCCAATTAGTTTTTTCAACGCCTAGCAGCAATAGCGCAGACGCCTGTCTGCCGTCTTCCTTTTCATGTGGGATGGAAAATCTTGTCGTCACTCAAGCAGGCGTGTTTAACTAAGTGCTACTTTTAAATTCTAAGAAGGCTAGCGGGCCGGATGGAATGCCAACCCAATTTATAAAGCAGTATAAATGGAGTGGGTGTCATTTTTCTTGCGAGAACGTTCGCGTACAGCGCATTGCCTGCATGTTGAAGAATCCCAGGTGTTCAGAATTTCGGAGTTCCTCGCTATGCCGTATCTCATCATCACGTCATGGTTTTTGTACGTGAATACGTGAAACCCCTGAATTTAATTCAGTTTTGCATCTAGTGGCTGTTTAATGTGTACTGTAGCTGCACTGTATCCCGTAGCTAGCTGCATTGCTCCTAGGATTGCACGGCCAATTAGGGCATTTCGACCGCGTTTAGCCATGCCTCGCAAGGAAGTTTACTACCGAAGTTGACTTGAATAAACTGGTGAGGAAGAGGAAACTACCGCCTCTTGCTGAGTATTCGTCCCCCAAATGTTCACACACTGGCGTTCTACATGACTTTTCGTTTTGCACAGCATAAACAAGGCGTTATAAATGACAATGCACAGAACACCTGTTCATTTCATCACGAGTTTGGAGGTGTTTCAAAGCTGGCGATGTAGCCTCAGCTAGTATCCCTATTTTGTGGATATGCCTTGAACACGTACTGGCTTACTTACTTACTGGTATTATCGCACTATGTGGTATACACAGGAAACCAAAAAAATATTTCATTTTATGATTGATTGTCGCGCAAATTTTGATGTTCGCCATTTCCAGAAGCCTCAGTTGGCCAGCAGAAAAAATTACGAAGCGGAGGAAGTGCTGAAACGGTTTTGGAAAACGGAACGTGCTAGCTCGCCTCTCATGCCGGCGGCCATCATATTCGGAAAGCTTAACAGTGAATGCGCACCCGCGTATACTCCTGCCTTGACATGCGTATGTGAAGTTGAGAACGGTGCGCGGCAGAATAATGTACAATGGTGACACGTGGCCTTTTTGAGGATGCTGGTTAGAGAGAGAGACATGTGACAAAGTGTGGTAAGCTACCCATGGAAACACGGTATAAGAAACCACACGTGTCTATTCTACAGGGTGTCTCACGTAACCTTTGCCAAACGTGAAGAATATACGAGTGCCACGTAGCCGGACAGAACCAGTGTAATGTACTTTGCCGTCGCTTGGAGATACTCAGATTATTTTTTTTCGTTCTGCCTAACTACAAAATTAGTCATAATTAATTGACTTCACAAATATAATTAGGTGAAAAGTGTCAACGAGAAAATTGCACAGCGACGTGAAAAACTCACGATACAGCTTTTTGTTGATCAATGCATGCTACATAAAAGTATTTTTCCGAGCGTGAAAGAAGCCCGTGAATACACGCAAAATTACCGCGCGACTGGCCTCTCGAGGCACTTTGCGTGTATTCACGGGCTTTGACGCTCGGAAAAACACTTTTATGTAGCACGTATTGAGCAACAAAAAACTGTATCGGGAGTTTTTCACGTCGCTTTTCATCTAATTATAATATTTGAGAAGCTGAAGAATAAATCAGGACTAATTATCTAATTAGGCGGAATGTGAAAAATAATCAAAGTATCTCCGAGCGATGGCAAACAACTTTGCCCTGGTTCCGTCCAGCTTCGTGGCATTTGCATATCTTTAAGGTTTGGCTAAAGCTACGTGGAACACCCTGTATACGCGTATACCGAGTGGAAATGTACAGCTCTATAGGGACATTCTCAGACAAGCACTTGTCCAAGATAATGGCGTCCTTTGAAGACTGGGCTATAGCTTCGGGCTAACGTTAGATCCTTTGATTCACTATGGAGCTTCACATGGGCACGCATCTTCGTTATTTCTCTGCCCCTTGAAACATCATGAAAGAAAACACCAAAGTGGCCTTCAAGAGGACGTAGTGGCGGAACTGATACTTTACCCGCAATAAAGTGTTCACTGACACTAAATGTTGTGTGGGAAGGCCACCTACTTTTAACACAATGAGGTGCCAGTTTCGAATCCATATGTCGCGAGTATTAGTTCTTTAAAAAAATGTTGGTGCTCCCTAGTATTGCTCGCGACTGCTTGAATTTGACGTGGTTATGAATACCCAGATGGTTCGCGCTCGTCCTCTAGAGCGGCGTTTTCCATGCGTATAAGCTATGTAAAACACACGGACCTGCATGTGCGGAGCATGGTGCAAGTCTCTCGCTTCACGTTTCGCTCGCAGAACATCGGCTTCATCATCCTGAGCTCGCTGACGCTGGCCGCCGCCGTGGAGTGCACCAACCTCCACAAGCGCGTCGCCCTCAAGTCTCTGCTCATCTTCGGCATGAGCAAGCGAAGGTGCGCACCTCCTGTGCTCATTGCTGTCTTGCGCCGGAACTTATTCTTAGCCTGGTTGGCGTTCGCTGTCAGACGTATTCCTATACCACCACTATGCGGGGCGATCACTTTTAGGTCTTCCGGAAGTTTTAAAATGGCCTGTCGCAGATAAAGTAGCTGTAGTCCTCGAGCTGCATTATTCAAGGAGGCGGCCGTTACTTGTCCTAGAAATCGAAACACGTATTCAACTAAATAAAATAAATTCGATTATTACCTACTAGAGAGCTCATAAACAGAGCAAGAAACTCTGTGTCGTCATCTGTTTCTTGGTCGGCCTGTATTCGTCTCTACAGCTGTAAATATGTATATATTTAGCAGTCATATGCTTCTATTCTCGTTCTAGAATCTATCACAGCCTCTCTTTTTTCGTCTTTCTTTCTTTTTATTTGATCCCGCGTGACGATGCGCTTCCGTCCGGAGTTACTTATAGCCGCCCATGCGGTAAATCACCCAGTCGCATGTCACAAGGCGGTATTCTGTGCAGGATAGTGTTCGCCATCATGATGATCAGCATGTTCCTGTCCTTGTGGATCCCAAACACCGCGTCCGCCTCCATCATGGGTCCCATCACCCTCGCCGTAGCCGACCAGATGCAGAAGTCGTCGAACAAGTTCGGGAGAGGTGCGTTATACACCTGTACGGGCAGCGTCGATGATTGACTGTCGTGTACGTGAGGGTTTATCAGCTAAATTATTTTTATAAGCGATACTAAAAAAAACATGAAGCGGCAATAGAGATTTAATTAGATTCACTAATTAAATTTTCTTTCATTCATTTGGTTAGGGTACATCGAAAAAATGGTGAAAGTACAACTAGTAAATGTTCCAGGCCTCACTTAACATCTGTCCATGGCTGAAACAAGCCACGGATTTCTATATATCTGTATATACCTTCATTACACACAAGTTTTGTGACTGATATTGTGATCTATTCTCTCAAAACTGCTGAAGGAATAAGTTTTGTGACTGATATTGTGATCTATTCTCTGAAAACTGCTGTAGGTCTTGCATGCCTCCTATTGCGCTTTTAATATATCATCTACCGTTTATCTAAGTATCTAAGTATACGCTCCCTCTTTTCTGCTAGCCACAGAGGCTATGACTCTGCGCTGCTGAGCACGCCCTAGTCGCGGGTGCGAATCCTGGCCGATTGGCGGGGTAGGAAGCGGCAGTGAAAGAAACCGTGTCAATGCCTATGTACTGCAAGAATATGCACGCGCTAAAAAATCTGGGGTGCTCGAAATTAATCCTGAATCCGGCTTTGTAAGGGCTACTAGCCGGACAAGTGAACGAACACAGTTACACAAACGCGTGTTCCTTCCAGCCGCACCGCAGAATTTCTGTGGCAGCTGAAACTGAGGCAGCTCCGGGATCGAGTTCGGAAGGAACAGCCTACGCCGAGCTGTCCTTTCCATCTTTCTGAACAAGTACATTAGCCGAACGACGCGCGTCGCCGCACAAGGAGAGAAATTCGTCGTACAAGAAAAGAAAAAAAAAGAAAGAAAACACTGTCTGATCTCTACGTCCGGCAGGTTTGCCATTTCGCTATTAGCCAGGTCATAGTGAATAGGCCGGTTTCGCGACAGATATCCGAAGCTAAGGTGTAGTGCTCCGGAGACGAAATTGTGGACGTTGCCCCCTTTTGGCCATCGGTCGAATATCCCCCTGAGCAAGGAACCACTGTTAAAATGCAGCAGAGAAGTTCCGCTGTCGAGTTGGGCCAACTCATTGCGGTGGAATTCGACAGAAGGCCGATGGGGGCAACGAACGAAATTCCTAGGTGCGAGAATGGTCCACACGTCTGTTTCGAACGAGTTGGTTATGGTGTGCGCGGCAAGATTTCCCCGTATTCTTTGCTTCCTCCGCAGGGTTTCAATTGCGAAGGGACATTGCCAGCGCTGTAGACAACGAGCAGCTGTAAGTATCGCCATTTTGCTGAGCCTAATGAACCTCATTGCGGCAGCCATTTTTTTTTTGTTTACATATGCCTGACTGCTGCTGCTTTACTTCGCGTCTCGCTCGTATGATATTCGAAACATCAGGCAGGACGAAACCTTTCTGGGGCGAAAAGAAATATCTATCCAGGTTTTGTCCGCAGCAAAATAAGTTCGGATTTCGATGTGCCGCGAAACAAGGGCCATTCTGTTGTCATGATAGCGCCTAGGCATTGTGGCAAGTGGACGGCCACGCATCTCAAAGCATACTTGTTTATCACCCGTGATAGCGTAGTGCTTGATTGCTGTAACCTGTGAGTACCATGCTTCACAAAAGGTTTGAGTAGCATGCTTCAAAGTTTCGACATTTTAGAGTAACTTAGGTAGCTTTATTTTTTTCAAGTCTGAACCTAATCTTTTCTTCGTAAACCCGTATTCTGGTACAGTGTCCAACTTTCTGTGATAGCCTAAGATAATGACTAGTGGAATGGCATAATAGAATGAATAAATAAATAAATAAATAAATAAATAAATAAATAAATAAATAAATAAATGAGCGCACTGTGGCCTCGCAGTACACGAACACTCGCCCCTCATTTGTGCACCGGAAATATGCGGAGAGCTCCCTAAATTGAATACTAATACGTGCTCAACAACGCCACTTTCACAATAATCTGATTTTGTTGGTTTGCACAATAACGATTTTCTTCGTTGAAAAAAGTACGTCTGAAATTTTTCAAATGTACTTCTGGAACCCTTTTCTCTGCATCCACTCCTGCAATGGGTCCTTCTGGGCTGCGGTATGTTGAAATAAATAATAATAAACAAGGCTGCTATTAAACACCTGTCGATCGCCCAACCAACAGCTGAAGCAATGAAAGAGCTGTACGTAATAAGGTTGCAATTAATTCAACATGTACACGAGAATTGAGCGTTTTAGAAAAGGGGAGACTACGAAAAAAAGCAATTCTTCGAATGCGTTACCGCATGTGGCGTAAGCACGTATTCTAAAGTTTGCTGAGAAAGTGCACATCGTAAGTCTTCGACTTTATCAAGCGCCGTACCTCACTTCAACACTGTATACGCTGAGGACGTGAAACGTTTTAAGATTTTCCACATTCCGAAGACTTTTGTGACCATAGGCGTATATACAGACACTTGTAATTTGTATTGCGAGTGAAATCTCTCGTAAATTAAAATGTTTGTGTTCGGGAGAACGCTTCACGGATAGTTTGGATTGCACGGAACGCAGGCGTTCGAGCGAGATAACGGCGTACGTGCGCAAGATGATGCTGTTGTCGGTGACGTACGCGTGCAACGTCGGCGGCACTGGCTCGCTCATCGGCACCGCGCCGAACCAGATCCTCAAGAACATCTTCGACCAGTGAGTTCGAGCCCTTGACATGCTTGACAACCTGTACGCGGGCCTGATGTTCAGGTATACTTGGTCACGGGGTTGCGAACTGCTCGCTGCAAAGTTCGATCATCTTGCAAGCTGCGCACGGCGCTCACTCGTACACTGACGAGAACCCTATAACGGTGGTCGAACAATTGATGTCTCAGGATGTAGGGTCAATGTACCGGTAAGGGGACTTCGTTGCGTCATGGCCGACAGAGCAAACCCGCACGCGTTTCCTTTGCAGCTTAATGCTACATTTTGGTCGATGGCAATGTACCGCTTCATGAACCTTCGTCCGCCTTGCGGGCCTCCGCAGGACTTGACTTAATTGTCATATTCAGCGTCTGCGTGCTTCGCGTTATCCGAGAACCCGAGTTATCCGAACGCCTAGGCAGAAGATGGGGCCCGCGATGCAGTGCACAGGCGGCTATGTCGGGCCAATCCGGCGGCTCGTGCGGCCCAGCTAGTTCGCGAAGCGGAGCTAAAGCGGCAACGTCACGCCGCCGACGCCGCGGCCGAGCGAGATCTTCAGCGGCGACGTCGGACCGAGGATCCGGTGGTCCGGGCCCGCGATGCATGTAGAGCAGGGATAACGTCGACTTCAACATAAACACCAGGGCCGCACATTTCAGCTTCGCCGGTTTACCATCTGTACGGAGTGCATGGGTGGTGCATATTTTTTTTTCTTTTCACCTACGAGGATTTTTGTCTGAGAAACCCGTCCGCGTTTCTTTTGTAGCTTCGTGCTACATTCGTTTTGATGACCAATTTTTGACTTCATGAAACTTCCTACGCCTTGCGGTCGAACTTCCTCAGAACTGATTCACAAAGCCACAACCCCTTTGCCGAAACATTTGCTTCGCTCTGAGACGCCCTTTGTAAACTGACGTGTTACTGCAAGTCTCGCATCTCTATCCGAGCCTCTTGTCTTTAGCAGAAAGTTGTCTTTAGCAGAAAGTTGTACCTAAAGGGATGCGAAAGAGCAACAAAAGGAAATCAGGCTCATAAAGTATTGTTCATCACTATTTTCGCTATGATTGTTGTGATAGGTTCATTAGTAAAAGATAAATTGAACGCCAAAGTTGCATTTTCTGAATTTTGCGCCGGAACCCCTGCAGCGCTGGTAAGTGAGGGTGACGTCAGGGATTTCAAAATATTCTCTCGTATAGTGGGGCTGTTGCGGCTTCATGAGAGACCTCGAAAAATTTCTTAATTCAGCATTTGGCCCATTTTATAATACAGCGTAATTATTAACCGCCGTAAAATCAACTAGGCCCGAAGAGACGCCGTCAACATCCATGACGTCACGGCGTCATGCATTTCCTCTCGCTTACCAATCCTTCTCTGCCGGTAAGAGTGGCATGCTTGGTATTCTAGAAGGGTGGTCACATGTGATCTCTGGTGGATTTTATTTGCTTTTAAAATCGCAATGGTTCGTTAAGGAAGGAGTAACTTGGAGGACGCTTAAGCTTCACCTTCAATAGTGGAACGCGATAGCGTTATCGCACCGTCCACTCATTGTCTCGGCATGCTCTTGAGTCACACAAAGACGAAACGTGCGCCTGAGCAAGCGGAACAAACCAAAGAACTCGGTGTCTCGGAGGGAGAAACGATCTACGCGAGCCAAACGTGGTGATCGGCACGGACAGCCGGGCCGCGACGCGCTATGAAGGCGGACGCGATCATGGGGCTGACGCCTCGATGGGATCGTCCTCTATCTCGCTTGGGAGCACCACGCAGACGCATGACTCCTCGTCAGCAGCATGGCACACATCGCAAGGGACGCCTTCCCACCAGACGCGCTATGGCGCAGCGATCCCGTCAGAGGCGTCCCGCATCGGACGCGGCACCTAGGAATCGCGCTGTGAGCGGAAAGAGGAGCCGCGTCGCCTAAACACGAGGGTTCAAGTGACGCACGCTGGAAGTTGGAACGGGAGAGCGAGAAAGCTTATTGAACGCAAGGGTATTGGGGCATCCTCGCACCGGTCCCCGCACGACCCCAATGTGCTCAAACGAGGCGAAGGGGAGAAAGCGGGCGAGTGGCGCGCCACCTGTCAGGGCAGCGCCGTAGATTGCGAGGAGGGGGTCATCTGTGTTTGCCGCAAGATGGCTCTGCGTATGCGCCAAGCGCAGAAGAAATGTAGCGGAAACGTACTTCGCAACGCGTTTAACTACGACTTCTGTAATTTACATGCTCATAATTACCGACATACACCGCAATATAACTTTCTACGGCACGTTTCTAAGGCAACACCGCATTCACTAGAGGCGCTTTTGTCCCGCTTTGAACCATCGAACTCATGGCTGAATGGTAGCGTCTCACACTCCAGAGACCATGGTTCGATTCCCACCCAGCCCATCTTGCAAGTTGTTTTTATTTATAAATTGCCTTCCGCCATTTTTCGCTCACGGCCAACGCCACCGGCTTTTCTGCGACACGAGCTCCTTAAGGCTGTCGCGTTAAAAGTTAGGAGGGAGCATCGCGCAACGCGATTGGAGCCAAATCCGTCGGCCCAAGACGTGATCGCACGTGAAAAAGCACGGTTGGTCTTAGCGTCGCCGCGCTGCAGGCAGGGCCACGTCAGGGCAGCCGCACAAGCGCGAATCGAGTGAACGCTACTAGCATTCAAACCAAACGTCGCAGCAAATATCGATTCTTGCTCCGTGATCTGAACGCAACAGGTCGCGTGTTGGGCCAGCACTGAGTAAAGGGCTGGCTTCACGGAGTGTTCGCTTGCCAAGGCTAGTTGCGTGACAAGATGCTCTCTCTGAACTTCTTCCTTCTTCTATGCAACGTATGCCGTTGTCAGAAAAACTGACAAACTTCCGAAAATGGAGACGTTCAGTAGTGCTGCTCTGGACCCAAATATTACGTCGCAACATTCCCGTTAAGCCATAATTAGCAACAACTTCACCGGTTATTGGCATTACTATGTTTCTCGTTCAACTTTTTCTTCAGTCATTAAACAAGTGGAAAGCTCAGGCGAAAATCCTAAGGCATTCAGCCTGAAGCGTGTATGTTTATACCTAATCATGACTGAACTCTTGCTAAGGGCAACATATGGGAAATATAGAAGGATATTATTTTGATCATTGGTTCATTTGGTAGAGCAGAATTTCTTTTATATTGGTCCTACTGCTGTGGTACTGGTCCCAAGATATATATATATATATATATATATATATATATATATATATATATATATATATATATATATATATATATATATATATATATATATATATATATATATATATATATATTGTTCAAAAGGAATTTGGTGAAATGCGCGGAGCCCCTTCAGTTCAGGGCACTGACCTCGGCAGACCGCTTGACGATTTATGACGGACTGTTGTCCAGCCAGGTTTCAGCTGGTGGTTACCTGTGCCTCCCATTGCCGCATTGTGTGTCGTGTTTTATCAAACGGGTGTGATTCACAATCCCATGTAATCTGTGGTAGTGCTGGCATATGCCACCGGCACCATGCATCATTGCAAGTAGTACGACAGCCTTCTCTGAATTTCACCTATTTCTTTGGTAAGCTTTATTCCGTGTTTCACACTTTCCAGTTCGGTTTTCTGACTGCATCGAGCTTTTGAGGTTTTACATGTTGCGTTTTTCGCTGCTGCAGATTCTTTTTTTTTTACATGCTGCTTCTGTAGCTCGTGAACATGCACCTACATGATACCTGTATTTGCACTCTGAGCACGACAAATATGTCGTGTCCCCCACAGATTCATGACAATAAATGCAAATGTCCGTCATGTTGGTTATTCAGCAGCAGTGGCAAACCGTGTACTCAATTGACGTATGCCAAGTGTCACATATAGGCAGGCACCAACCCGGGAAAAGCAAGACGGATGTTTTAGGAGCCAGTCAATGAACCACATGGCGCCACTGCTGCTAAATGTCTGTATGTGGAGGACGTGTTGAGAATCCGTAATGGTACTACGTGTTCGTTGATAAATTGTGGGTACGGGGGAATACGTGCCCTGGTCAGCAGGGCCCATACCGCGTGAGCGTAGCTCAGATGTCCCCTGTGAGACATTAGTGTGGCTTGTTTTAAACCTTAGAATGTGTTCGCAGAGCGCCTGCTACCCATAAGGCTAGCAGGCGCTCTGTGGACGTCACCTTGAGTAGTCCAAGGGCCGCTTTATATGCCGATTTTATTATGGTGTCGACCTGCCTTTCCTCCTCCTCTCTAACGACTTCTTGAGTGTAACCGAATTACCTCCGATAGCTCGGAGGTACATTTAAGGCCACTGCTCCTTAAGAAGTTAAAAAAATTATTATTGAATTATGGAATTTTACGTGCCAAAACCACGATGTCATTATGAGGCACGCCGTAGTGGGAGACTCCGGAAATTTGGACCACCTGGGGTTCTTTAACGTGCACTTAAATCTAAGTACACGGGTGTTTTTGTCCTTAAGAAGTTCTCTACTGCCGTGGCTGCTTATTGTAGCACGTGCTATTTGTGTCCCAGAGGGCTCCTTGCTGCTCACAGCGTTATGGCGTCTTCATACAGCGTGTAGCCCAAATCAGAGATTTGGTCTAGCATCCGCGCGAGGTGACATGTCCCTATGTTGAACAGCAAAGGGGAGATTATTACCCCTTGGAGTGTTCCTGTACAAGGCATCTTGAATTTTTGAGAAGTGATTTGGCCGACGCCTGTTGTGACAGTAAGGTTGGTGAGAAAAGCTAGCAGGTAGTTGTACGTACGTTCTCCACACCCTGTCAATTCGAGGTCTTCCAATATTGTTTTGTGAGAAGCCTTACGAAATGCGCCATTGAGGTCTAGTACGAGCACTAGTATTCACTCTTCGCGGGCGATGTTAGATATAACTTCTTGTTTGATCATTAGAAATGCGCCAAGACAGGATAGCCCTATACGGAACCTTATCATAGTGTTTGGGAACCATTTTTTTCTTCCAGGTACTGGTGTAGTCTTATTTGTACTACTCATTCGTACAGTTTGCCCGGGCAGGATATGAGGGAAATGGGCATCAGAGCTTCTATGGTGGTGATCTTTTTGTGTTTGGGGATAATGATAATTTTAGTGTGTTTCCATTCCGGGGGAAATCGGCCCTTGAGCCAGCTCTGGCCATTGAACAGTTCTGTGATATTAATCAGAGCTCTAGCGTCCAGGTTCCGAACCATCGCATTCGTGACGGCAGCGGAGACGGGAGTCGAGTTTTTTGTGGCTGCTTGAGATGCCTCAAAGACTTCTGCATACGTAAAAGGTCCGTCTAATTTGGGATTGGCCTTCTCCAACTATGATCGAGTCTCGTTTAGGGTGTCTGTGTTTATGGTGGTCCTATATATGGTTCTATGAGTATGAGTTAATCCACTAGTTCCACGTCTGTGCCTGGGAAACTGTCCGATATGATTTGAAGCCGTTATTGCTTTCCGTCCCTGTGCTACCTACGTCAAGCATCCCACAAAGGATGCTACACGTGTCAGCCGTTCCCATGGTCCCCGAAAGGGACATTCCTAGAGAATTATTGCTCTTGCCATCTTTATTTCACTCTGTTTAACAGTGACACGGTGATGCTATGAAGGCTGAACCGGTGTCAGCCAATCAAAAGCAAGATCGTAGCTGTCCATGTGTAGCTGATCCGCGTGCATTCCCTAGGACAGTATCATGTGCTTGAGCATGGAGTGTGATGATAAAGTTAGTATTTGTATTAAATTAATGTAGTTAGTAAAACTTTATTGATCTGGTACACTGTCCCTATTGGAAAGCCAAAACACCTTGAATTAACATCTTGATGAAAGCTTTCGGGCTGCCACAATGGCATATTCTTTCTTGAAAGAGCACGTATACCAAAAATAATCCTTTATGTATTTTTAAATTGTGAAACAAATTTCTCAATTTCACCTGAAAGGCGAAGCATCGATAACAAGAACGGAGTAAGGAAAACTACACGCAGCAATGTTCGCAGTTTTATCGGCCGTAGAAATTGCAGTAAACATTAGCTTCCTAATTATTTTGAGCATGGTGTCATGCGCGCACGGGCGAACATGGTCAGATCTCGCTCGATGACCGCGAACGCTCGCTGTCGCAACACTGGCGCGAAGAAGAGCGGCAGCAGCAGCGAGCGAATTCCCCTTCGTGCTGCCTCTCGAGTCAACGCGAACTGGGTGCGCGAGAACACAACGAACAACGAAGCCATCAGCGACCTGGCGTCGCCCAGTGTTGGCACCGACCACTGACTAACTCCAAAAATAGGACGTGCATGCGCAGTCGCGGCCGGGGTGAAAGAGGAGACTAGCAGTTGCCTGCCCCCGTCGGCGGCCGTGGAAATTCGTCTGGAGAGTCTATACAATTGCTATCGCAATAAAATTGAGCCGTATTGATTAGCCCGTAAGATAGCGTCTGACTTTATGAAGCCGAGTGAGGTGCCCTTCGCCTTTGCGTGGTTCGCGCGCAGGCGGTTTCCGGAAGCAAACGAGCTGACGTACGCCTGGTGGATGCTGCTTAACGGGCCCGCCATGATCATGCTCCTACTGCTGGCGTACGCTTACGTGCAGTGGAGCATCGAGCGCAAGTGAGTCTGACGCCCATTGTTACGTCACGCCTAAAGTATTGCCGAAATATTATCCTGCTCAAACCTTACAAAACACTCAGTGACAGAGTAATCAGTTCGTGCTGCCAAACATTTTCGTTTGAACCTGAAAAAACATTGTTTGACGAGATTACGCAAGTAAGAGGACGCGTCCATAGTAGAATTTTTATGCGAATAGAGTTGTTCATGCAAAAGCATCTATGCTTACCTAAACACACAGGTGAAAACACCAACGCATGACAGTTTCTTGCGTTCGTATTTCACCGTAAACTGCAGCGTTATCTTGTACCATTTGAGACGAAACATTGCGGTCTTCTTTTTCCGCATATTTGCTTGTTTAAATTTTCAGAAGCTTCGACCCGGTACCCACGATGACGAATGCATGCTCTCAGGAGGATTACCTGCTCCTTAGTTTCATTATAGCATTTTTTTGTCTTAACAGCAGCTAATTTCATTCGAGCCCCTTCAGTGTTTGCCGGATGAGAGCCGTTCCTACGTATCACACGTATTTCGAGAGTCAGGCAACGAGCTTCCCATTTTAGCTTCAGCGGATTCGTAATCACTTATCGCCTCCGTGGCAGGGGTGGAGCCACCATGCTGGGAGGTACGGCCGAAGCCAAGCTGACCGCTGAGGTCACACGCAGGTACAACGACCTCGGACCACTGTCGTAAGTGTCGTCGGAGTCTTTTAATAATCAGCTGTCATGAATTGCTTCGGTGGTTTTGCCATCTGAGCTGGTCAAAATGCTCAGCACTGCTAGCTATCATTCTTGTCATCGTCATTTATGCTACTATTCTAACGAGTTTTTTTTTTCTGGCACAAAACAAAGTAGGGTCAAGACAAACAACCAAACAGGAAAGCTATTGTCTATATTTGGTAACAGTTATCGCTAAGCATGAATGACCTGCGCCAAATTGAGACATGGATAAAGCCAGTCAAGCATTTCAAACGATATTAGAATCTCTGTGGATTCGATCTAAAGGGACGCTATGAGGAGGAGTGTTGCGTTAAGTTAGGTTATTAAATTTTGTTTGGAACACCAGAAAATTTAATCGTCTACAGGGAGCGCAGCCTCGTGTCACTACTTTTCGTGGGGCTCGTTGGTTCATAGCTGCAGTGATGTAATAGGACGCGAAACAAAATGCAATTATAATGGGACTGGAAAGATAGTCTTTTCTGTCCTGATCGTATTTCAAATTGTTTCGCGTCATATTATGCAACAACCGCTGTTGTTGCAGAGGCTTCGACGAACTCTTTCCTGGAGAATACTGAATACGTCTGAAACAAGGGGTCCAACCTTTTGTCGTTTGAGCGCCATAAAGGATACCATTACATATGAGGCCAACAATTCTGAACGCGCTGAGGTGCCTGGATACTGAAGACATTATCAGAAAAGTGTATAATAACCCAGCTGACTTGTGCGCGCCTGTTGTTCATGTACAAAAGCAGTCTCACGGCATTCATATCTGTGTCGATCTAACCAAACTAAAGCGATCAGCTCAAAGAAGATTACATGTTTTACCGGCGGTCGAGGAATCATCGGGCTAACATGGGAGAAGCCAAGTACTTCTCCAAGCTTGCCGCCATCTCTAGCTTTCGCCAGATGAACCTGACTGTCAGGTTCAGGACTGTCAAGAGGGATCACGTTTGTTACACCTTTCGGACGATGGTCTTATTGTCACCTGTCTTTCAATATCTGTTGTGCTCCTGATGTCATTCAGATATCCCATATCCCATTCAATTATCCCACTTGCCAATCAAACTTTGGCAAGTCCCAATATGAAAAATAATTGTTATACAAACCATTTTTGAGGCTTTACAATGTAGTTTCGGTAGTTTGTTGACAGAAATTTGTCGCAACTGCCGGCTTTTATCCCTCCCACTTATCGGATACTGGGTAAATGCGGTCCTTATCGGGTGTGATAAAGTGTAAAACAACTTTTACGAACTATTATGCCAATTTTTTTTTACAACACGTGCTAGTTTTTTTGTGGCAGTGGAAATAAATAATTCGTTTATTCTGCGTAGTCATAATATTGTCGAACGAGCGAAATATATTTCTATTTTTAACGAATACTGTCGGCAGTTTCTGCGCAATGGCTTTTATCCATAATCCTTCTGGTATAAGACTGCTACAGGCTTTTGTAATGTTAAGTCAGCCTTTCACGCTTTACTGCTGCGACGCATTGTTAAAACAGGCATAAAAAGGTGAATTAGCGAAGAATACCACTTCTTGCCTTAATGACAATGCAGCACACTATGATGCATTGGTGGAGTCTATCCATGTTGTCTTCGTTAGTATTGTGCCGTTGTAAAATATTTTGACCTTTTACAATGACATTTGAATCGCTTTTTTTTCCCAGCCGTTTGCCTTCCGCAACTTCAACGTTATAGGCGACTGAAACAGTTTTGAAGCACTTACATTGATGGACGATTACCTAAGAATCGCATTCAACTATAGGTAATTGAAAGCTATAAAAGTGCTGTCCGGCGAATGGTTCGTGCTGGTGGTGTATTGATCGAGGATTTCGTCATCACTTACCACCGCTGTGTATCTTTCAGACGGAATAATATAGAAGGTTGAGGTCACCTCATCATGAGTGTTAGTTTGGCTCAAACTACATTCATCCTTTGTGAAGCTTTGTTTGGAAGAGCCTGAGCACGGAATTTGTCTTCTTCTAATTAACAGAAACTAACAATACAGTTTATCTGAGATACACAAATTCATTATTAGGTTATACCCCTTTCCAGCGGGCAAGTTAAGTGGAGTTGCGGGGAGAGCACACTCACACTAAATAAAATGGCGACAGACTAAAATCATGGTTATTGAAGATGTAGATAAGAATAACAAAAACCTTCTAAAAAGCGATTACTTTAGTTGTAATGTAAATAAAATCTAAATCTATATTTACTCAATTAAAAACGAAAATATTTTTATTATGAGAGCGTTAAAAGTCAAGGCCGGCCAAGACGAGTTGGCTAACCCATCCAGAACAAGATGGTGGCGTGCGACGAGGTGGCATTTGATCCTGCTAGAACAGAATATCAGCGAGTTCTGTTCTGATTTTGTTAAAATCTCTTCAACAGCTAGAATGAGCTTCTGTGTCCTTTTTCTATGCATTACATTTTATGCATTCATGCATTTATGCATCTTATGCATTGTATCGTTGCAACCGCTGGCGGCGAGGCTACGCACTCGATAAACAGAGTGCGTTCCGTGAGAGCGCTCCTACTGGAGTGCACTCTTCTGTGCGTACACTCCGCTTACGACGTTTAGATTTGGCAAAGTGCACTTAACACCGAGTGCACTCACCGTAATTGCACTTAACTTGCCCGCTTGATAGGGGTATTAGTCTCAATTTGATAGCATTGCTGGCGCCCTCATTACTGTATGCGCTGAAAAGCGCACCAAATCTGCCTAGTGTCTTATATGTAGGACCCCGTGTCCCGTCCAATAGGGGCACGGCACATGGGGGCAAGATTGATGGTGGTCAAGATTAATCCGGAGCCCCCAACTACGGCGCGCCTCATAATCAAATTGTGGTTTTGGCGCGTAATACCCCAGAATAGTAGCCGCACTACGTACTTCTAGGCGTACTCATAATCACCTCAGCCTCAAGCGAATATTTGGTAGAACCAAAGCTTTTAACTTCGTCAGCGTTGCCACAAGCCATTGTACTCTGGAATGATCTTCCTGACAGCCTTGTCTCCATCACTAACCGTAAAACATGCCGCGAGAATTTGTACCCTCACTTCTTGTAAAGTGTGTTAAGCACTGTATAGAATTTTTATAGTCATTAACAACGTTCATTTGTTCCTCTTTATCCTTTATGAAATTTTTGTGTACTTCCTCTCCCGCCCCTCAATGGTACTATTGCAACCTGTAGTGTACTTATAAATAAATAAATAAATAAATAAATAAATAAATAAATAAATAAATAAATAAATAAATAAATAAATAAATAAATGATTGAATGAATGAATGAATAAATAAATAAATAAATAAATAAATAAATAAAAAAATGAATGAATGAATGAATGAATGAATGAATGAATGAATGAATGAATGAATGAATGAATGAATGAATGAATTCTTACATTTAGGAGACCACTTTTTCAAACGTCGTAAGTGACGAAGCTTTAAATGCACATCACGGATATCCTGTCAGGTCTACATTTTGCCCATTATGGATAGGTAACCACAATTTCGATAATAAATTATGTTTAGAATAATTTTGTGATATTTTTCTATCATGAGATGACGCCCTTCTCAATGTCCTCGCGCTCACGCTGATGCATCTTTCGTTACGCAAAACAGTGTAGATGCACACTTATCAATGTTTGCAGATATATATATTCATCCACTTCAATTTCCATTAATTTATCATTTCTTTGATTCATTTACTGAGTACAAGTAATTTCCCCTATGTTGTCTATGGTGTCATTGTTTGTCGGGTTCTTATCATATGATTAATACAAATCGGGCCCCCTCGGTTAACCCCCTTTCTTCTTGTTTATTACATAACGAGGGTTTCGAATCCGGCAACATTGATGCCTTCAGGTAGCATGTGCAGGTTTATTGACGTATACGTATACGTATACGTATTGACGTATAGATTCCGCCTACTGTTGAGCTCACACTTTGCGGAATAACTGTGTGTGTGTGAAAGTACACTAAATACCCGATGGCGATTTCCACTCTACAGGTTCGCGGAGGCAACGGTCGTGTTCATGGTGGTGCTGGTGGTGCTCCTACTGCTCACGATGAAGCCGCAGATCCTGCCCGGATGGTCCTCGATGTTTCCGGAACCGCAGTACGTGCCTCGCACGAAGCATCCACGCATTAGAAATGCAATGTAGCGCTCTCTACAAGTTGCAGAATTGCGGTTTGTATATAATCACCACCATCACCATCTAATCATCATCATCGGTATATTTATCTCCACTACAATACGAAGGCCTCTTTCAGCGGCACCCTCAACTCCAATTCCTTCCTATTGGAAGCCATTTTGTAACTCTAACATACTAGTGCTTATTATCTGTCCTACGCGTTACATGCCTGCCCAGGTCCAACTAGAGGGGCTGCCCCCGTTTGTTTTCTATCGAAACTGCTGTCTTCCTAGGCTTAAAGCTCCACTTGTCATTTTTTGTTCCATTGTACGTTTGTGTCGCCCTTCACTTGTTCTCAAGTTTCTTTTTTGTGAAATACCTAGTTGCAGCCCCATATGGCAGTGCCGGTAGAATGCGTTGACTGGAGACTTGTCAAATACAGCGGTAAGCTATCAGTTCATATATGTCGAATTACGGAGCACTTATAAAAGTTCTAGGTTAGATGGACGTTGTGTGTGTTAAAGCTGTCGTCTCTACCGAGACAGAGAGAGAGAAAGAGAGAGAGAGTGATAGGACTTTATTGTCGCTCAGCTGATTAATTAGCAGGTGGCCTGGACTCTGTCAACGAATTCGATGGCGTGGCGCTGCTTTCAGGCGATCAGCGTTGGTGCGTACGAAGCGTTTTGAGCAGTCTCACTTTAGGCAGTCAGGGACAACAGGTCGAAGTGACCCACCGAAACGACCGCAGTTCGTGTTAACAAGCCATGAAGCCTTAAAAAAAAATTATTGCCATAAACAGCAATGTGCTTTTTTGTGTTCACCGCTTTCACGCCGTCAATGATCCGGCCATCTTTTAATATTCCCTACGACCAGATTCACTAACATTTCCTCTCTTATCTTTGAAGCCGAAGGCCTCAGGTAAGGTAACTACGTCTTCATTTACCTCTGGAGGAGTCGCCATCTGTCGAAAGCGCCTGCGTTGCATAGTATGAGGGATCACGTGGCGCACTCCTCATAGGTTTCGCTTACAGCGCTCAATAAGAACACCATGCGGCAGCCCTCCTGGACATTTATGGAAGTACTTTGAAAACGAGGGAAGTGTTTCACTGTCGATATAATAATTTTGGGCAAACTGAAAGCACAGAATCGTTTACAGACGCTATCTCCTTACCGAATACGTACATGCAGTGAACGCCACTTCGCGCGGTCGCCGCGAGGGAGTCTCCCGAACCGGCTTCTTGCGTGAAAGGTAGGAAAATGCTGAGAGTAAACTATGGGAAATACGTTTTTATAGTGGGTTGTGTGTATAACCAAATGGAGCATATAACAGAATGAAACCTCAATGCAACGATCGCACGGGTTCGCAGCGACCGAATGCTTGTCTACATGCGTGTCCGCGCACAATGTTTTACTTTCGCTGTGAGCGCGTTTTCGCACCGTGCCGTGAGCTTTAGGCCGCAGCGTATAAGCATTTGACAGTACACTAGCAACCATTGCTGCGTGGACGCTATCAGAACTGTTCAAAAATAATTTCGTCATAGAGACTTCGACGCCTGCGGCGACTGTGATGTGCCGTCACGACGATTCAATATCTTTTTGTCTTCTAAATTCTTGGGCATTTCAAAATTATTTCTAAATTTGCGTCGCACTCTATGTTTACCGGTCTTCTCAGCGTGCGATTTACCTCTGCTTCTTTTTCGTAATCCAGTGCATTAATTCATAACACAAACATGACCATATGCCATGCATCTTTTTTAATATGCCTTTTACCGCTTCCTTTCCGTTCCAGTGAACTTGCCAGTATCTATTATCAACAAGTTCATAGACCAGACCTTCATGACATTAGCCGTGCAGTGGGCGCGGGCGAGCGTCTAGTGCGCGTTTTCTGCTACTGGCCAACATCGCGCCGTCCCGGCGCCGTAGCAGAAATCTTCCTCGCGTCTGTGCTTGCTGCATACCCGAGCTGTAACCGATGGCTGCCTGCCAGTTCTAAGTTTCGCGAGCCAAACTTCACGCAGATCATTGTTCTGCGGCTACGTGTGAATAAGGCTGACGCCGGGCTCCGTTGCGTACGTCGGGCACTGCGGCACTGAGCAGTAGCCTACCATGCTGCACGCCTCCAAAGGCAGCCACTACATATTATAGTACTTTCAAATGTTGTCAAGCAGACACTCAAGGCAGTAAAGCCTCACCACTTAATCGAAACCGCAGCGCAGCTGGGACTTTAAACTTTCGTTTTCAGCTCGCTTCGGCGCTTCCGAAGCAGCCGACGCGACCGCTTTGTCCACGTGATCCCTCATGCCCCGTCACGCCGACGGTGGCGCCAGCTTTTCCAGTAGCGGAGCTCGCCCGCAATACTGCGAAATGCTATCGAAACATAGAGGTTCATGCAATGATCCAAGTGCTTTGGGTCATCAGGATGTTTACTGGCATTCCCTTTAAAACTGGAGTGGTACAAATCATCCCCTAGCCTGCTTGAGTTAATCAGTTTTTACTACATCTATCACTATCTTGCATTTTACCTATCTGATCTTAATCTTCACTTTTGTATTTAAAGCCGCTGTCACTTTACTGTACCGTTACCTACAATCGCAATGACTCCGGTTCTATCAAGATCTTCCTTGCCTTTCTTCCACCAATACTCTTAATTATCGTATCTTACTTATCTCGACGGCTGACCCGTTATTCCCCTTCCTTATTCTTTGAATCAAAATACTTCTGGAATGTCTACCTGCCTACTAGTCTCGCTGGGTCAACATCTTGGCATGCCATTACGATGTGGCTAGTCGTTTCCATTTTATTTTGCACCACCCCTATGCCTCATTCTGGGTCGCATATTTTTATTTTCTCCTGTATATTTTTTTCTCCTTAGGCAACCAGCTCGGGCTTCAAATAGCAAGGCACTCCCCTTTGCGTTATCACATAAATTTCACTTTCGACTTTATTTTTTGTTTTGTTTTTATAAATATCCACGAACTTCTTGTTTCTATTCTTTGCATCCAAATTAAAGTCTTTGTTTCCCTCATTTACATTTTACGAGTCATGTTTGTTTACGTACACTTAATTAGCATGTACTTGCTTGCCAGCTTTTTTTACAATTCGTTCATTCTGTCTTCACCTACATTCCGTGTACGGGTGCCTCGCAGCGCCGCCCGATGGCCATTGGGCTAATGATCACGCAATCGAATGGTTTATGGGGAATGCAAGAAATAACGCTGCACAAGAGACAGCAATTAAAACGTATTCACACTCTTAGTAAACATCATTCTACGGCCATATTTGACAACCTTAACCCCTGTAAATTAGTGTGTTTCAAAGACACTCCTTCCTACATCGCGCAAAATTCTATACCAGCAGCCTCTAAAAAAACCGCCGCACTCCGTACGGATGGGTAACCAGCGAAGCTGAAACGTGCGGCCCCGGTGTTTATCACTTGGTTAATCCCGACGGTTCATTCAAGGACGTCTTGGTAGGCTGCCGGATCCTCGGTACGCAGTTGCTGCTTGCGCTCGGCTGCACGAGCCTGTTCTTGTTCGGGGGCTCCAGCATCGCACGGCGTAGACAAGCTCGTTCCCGGCTCTGCTCGCGGCGTTGCTGATCGAAAGCTGCCTGCTCCTCAGGAGTACGTGGACGCGTGGCCTACCCATTTCGGAGCGGGAGAGAAACTGCTGCGCGCCCGCTCGGCTGGGACGGAGAGGAATGACGTCACAACTGGTGCAGCTAATCCGACACGATAGGACAAGGCCCTTTCACTCCGCTCCATGACATCATGTTACCTGGCTCGACTGCCATAGAATCTTATGGGGATGCTCCCGAGTAGGCAACAGTGATTTTGGCGTCACCACTTTCATCACGTCAGCCGTGTCAATGGAAATTTAGGGCCAGGGAACATGACGTCATGAATCGGAGTAAACAGGCCTTGTGCTATCTAGGTGGTGTTGGCTAACTCTGCGCATGTGGACGGGGCTGCGCCGGATTAGTTTTCGGCGTACAGGCGACCGAGAGACAAACGGACGGACGGACGAATCGGCTAGCCATGACAGGTTCGCGGTAGAACACCGCTCTAATGTTTCCAGTCATTGGCGTTGAAGATCCGGTGCTACATAAATTATTTCTGTAGAGCTTTTTCGATAATCTAACGTCTTGGTCTCACCCAAACGACGTGCTTCAATCAATCAATCAATCAATCAATCAATCAATCAATCAATCAATCAATCAATCAATCAATCAATCAATCAATCAATCAATCACTTAGTCGGTCGATCATGATTTATTTCCATGGCTCCATTAGGGGAACACAGTACATCAAACTCGACGCTTCAGGCACTGCAAACACTTCGACATTTAAAGCACTGCAAATAAATCACCGCGAGTGTGAACAGGTACAAGCTCCCATAACGTAACACTTTCGGTCTATAATGTGACGATTGAAGTGAACCAAACGAAGTTATTTACGTCGCATTTTGCATAAAGAAAAGTGGAGATCGGCCACTTTTGTCACATTTTGCTCTAGAAATTCTCGTGTGATTTACGCGAAGCCCAATTATTAATTCATTCAGCAACAATTTGCTGAATTAATGAATAATTGGGCTCAACGTCCCAAAAAAATATGGGGGCTCATATGCATGCCGTATCGGAGGACTCGGGATCAATACAAAGGTAACGGTGTCAGTTGTACTGCACAAAACAGAGAATTCTTGTACACAAGGTCATCAGTGCTAAATAAATTTATGTCTACTATGTGAAACTATCCAATGCAAAGGTAGACATGTAACTGTCACTGTGGGAAAATTGCCGACCAGCAAGATTTTATGCCCACACTACAGTGCGTTTGGTCAAAAAAGCGCGTTTTTTGTTTATTTCTTTACTTTTATTTTTTACTGGTGCACATGTGTGCTCATATATAATTATAACGTGTGTCTCTGAAGGTACATCCGGGCGTCAGTGCCGATGGTGTTGGTGTCCGTGCTGCTGTTCGTGATTCCGCGCGACCCGACCATCAACGAAACGGTTCCCATCCTGACCTGGGACGAGGTCAACAGCCGCGTCTCCTGGGGCACCGTGCTGGTCATCTGCGGCGGCATGACTCTCGCCGAAGCATCCAAGGTGAGAGAGAATCACGCGATGATGCAGTGGTGACCCACCAGCAAAGTTCGTGGTGAACGTCACGTCAGTGCGTCGCGTTTACTATAGCGCGCCACTTTGACACATTCGTGCCGACGCAGCGCAGTTAATTAACCTCGGGCGAACTTTGCAGCGACTCGCGGAATGCCTTAAAGATGCACCCTTACGTTGCCCGCTTGAATAGTGTTGCAAACAGCGTCGGAGATCGCGTTCCAGCCGTCTCGTAAGGGTTGTTTCCTCGTCGGTATAGTGGTATTCCGGGACGACGCCACCCGCGGTTCCGTAGCGTAGTCTCGAACGCGAGATCGACAGGCCGCACGGCACCCGCACGGCACCTCGCGGCACCTGACTCGAGATGAACATCAAGACCACTGACGCGCACTGTTGATTTGTTCCAGAAAAGTGGCCTCTCCCACACGGTGGCCACCACGCTGGCCGTTCTCGAGTCAGTGCCAAGCAAGCTCGTGCTGTCGGCGCTCTGTCTGCTGGCGTCGTTCATGAGCGAGCTGGCCAGCAACTCGGCCGTTAGCTCGCTGATGATACCCGTCGTCATTGACCTGGTAGGCACGACAACAGTTCCTGCTGCGTATTAAACAAATATCAGGAACAACGATGCCTTTACCAATAATGCGCGGCCATATCGCCATGTTATAAGCCTTTGGATACGGCCTCCAGATTGTGCCAACTGTCCCAACGAAAGCAACAAAAGATGGCTACCTACCGATAGTTCTGCCACTGTCTACAAACCATTCGCAGACGCCGGCACCGCCTTCCTCACCCGTTTACTTACTCTCACTGCGTCAGCTGCGATCCACCGAACCCCTCTCCACTTGTGCGTGTTTCTCGTCTCTTGCCTACCAGTCCCATAAGAAGAAACCTTTTGAGGTAGTCTATGCTATTTGCTTTCAAAGCAAAATGACATCCTCTAAATGCGGAGAGCGTTTGATTGTGCTGTTCAATCAACGCTGCGAGTCACTGCTCGATGCTTGCATCTGCAGTTACGTAGATGTGACGTCAGAAAATTGGAATAATTAAAGTCAGAAAGGAATATATTTTTGCGCTCTACAGCCCCAGGTTCGGCCATGCGGCTTTCGAGTCTTTGACCTACACTGCAAGTGTCACAGACGACACAGACGCTCCACCACTAACCCCCGTATTCAGAAATGCATCTTTAACTTGAAGCCCACGCTTGACTTGATTTAAATGACGCCTGTCGTGAATGCACTAAAGGAAACGCAATGAGCGTCTTGGGCGCATTCTCACCAAGCGTCGCTTATGTCAAGTCAAGCATGGGCTTCAAGCTAAGATGCATTTCTGAATACAAGGGTAAGAGACCGATCTCGCCCGAATTGGGCTACGTCACTGCTGCCGTATTGCAAGTTTGTAGCTGTAGTGTTCCGGCTTTCTTGGCGCCCGGATAACGTGCGTAATGCCGCGAATGCACCCAGACTTTCGGTGGCCGCACAGTGACGGCATACTGAAGCAAGAAACTTGTTTTCCTGGGTGCTGCAATACAAGTGCTAAGAAAGAAACCTTTAAGAGTTGACGTGTTTTTTTTTTTCGTAAACATTACGGTTGGGCTCAGGTTTGCATGGTTAAGGGCTACCTGCTGAATCCCGGACAGAAAGACGGGCGAGAAATTATTGTTTTGTAGACGTATTAGATTTTTTGAAAGACTTCTGTGGCTCCCAGTGCATCTAGAAAAAAAAAATCAACCGAGGTGACTGTGCACGGAACGCAGCACGTTAACAGATGTGGCTCAGCGGACATCGTTATGCTACAAAAAGACGCGAAACGATATGAAGAAACGGCAAGGCAGGAAAGAGTGTTTTCAGTGACATGTCTGCTGCTCGGTGTTAGCCATGTGCAGTGGTCTTATAGCAGTATCATTGAATGAGAGCCGGTGTAACGAAATGCAGCGATACCAGATAATGTTTAGACATTCGAGATATGTGGGCTTTGAACCTGAAGCGCTGCTTAAACAGCCGGTCTCGGCCGGCCGCCATAAAGGAGAACGAATACTTGTCGCTCTGTCTGGCTGCTTGCACTCATTCAAAATTAAATTCTGGGGTGCTACGTTGCCAAATCCACGTGTCAGATTGACGACTATGGGGCATGTCGCATAGTATGAAGCTCCAAATTCATTCTGACCACCCGGGGTTATTTAACGTGCACGAAATGACTGGCATAGAGGATCGTTTTTGCACTCCGCCCTTATCGGAACGTGACCACCACGGTGGGGATCGAACTCGCCACCTCGAGCTCAGTAGCCCAACGTAATAGCCACCGAACTACGGAGACAGCTTCCCGCACTCATTTGCTGCTCGCTAGCGCTAGCCGCATCTATATGGCTGTAGAAACTATGCTCGTACAGCCTTAATGGCTAGACGAAACGGTCATCTTGAAAATCTCCATTGACAAGTTCATTGGCAGCGCTCGGAGGACGGGTGCATATATAGAGAGCACGTCACGCAGCATAAACAAATCGCAACCGCGCGCAACGAATAATCAGCAACTTCCTGTCCGTATATATGTTTCAACGAAACAACTCGTTCCCTCAAGCATTTCAACGCCTTCTAGCGCAAGAGAAAAATGTCGAAGGAAGCATAGCCAGAGGTTCATATATTCGGTGCGCGCATATGAATCCGATATGAAGACCACACACTGGAATGGTCATTTCCGGGTATTTCTTGGAAGCTTGAAGCTGGTAGTTTTAGAAATTGACTAAGCATTGTCTCGCCAACAAATACGTACCACTGGCCGATTAACATATTTAGTTGTTGTTTGACACAACTACCACATTGTGCGCTATCACATCGCAGACGCAACGCGCTTGTAACTGCCGCGTTGCGTCTGCGATATTTACCATTTAACGTCATCCTCCTTCGGGCAAGAAGGCGTCAAGAAAATGTCAGCGCACGCTGCTATATTGTATTGCAATACGTGCTCAGGTGACTTCCCCGGCCCCAGTCCTGCTGATACGTAAACACATGTGCTTTAGCCCTTTATGTGCGAAGCGTCGTAATTCGGGAATTTCAAGTTTAACAGTTAATGTGCAGTTCCTTTGTAGAAAAACAATATGCGTCCTTGCATGTTTTCCTCTGCGAACAAAAAGTAATGGTATCAGTGCTTCACATAGCTGGCGCGTATTAGCAAATGCAACTTTTGAAATACAGGATATTTCGCCGCATTCAGAGTGAGGCACTTCAAGTGGGGCACAAGAGAAGTATTTAAATTTCTCTCCCCTTGGAATGTGTTCTCCACGAAAGAATATCGCACTCGCGACTTCGCGCCTCGGAAGTATCTTATCATTTGGAGCAGTAGCGCAGCCAGAAATGTTTTTTTTTTTCGGGGGGGGGGGGGGGGGTGGACAGTTTGGGCGCCATCCAGTGGACATCGGACGAGGCAAGGAAAGACGCTGGGGGGGGGGGGGGCTGCGAAGGCCGCACACTCAGAAAATTGCGAGGGCGAGGGCGGGGGGAGGAGTGGGGGGGGGCACGTGCCCGGTGTTCCAGCATCTGACTGCGCCACTGATTTGAAAGTACGTTTGTCAATGTCTTGAGAAAGACGCGCAAGACGCCTGTGCTGGCGTCTGACATGACAGTGGTAACCCTTAGACTCTTATAAGTATTTACAAGGAACCAAGTTTCTTCGCGACATATTTCATAAACAGTTTATGGGTTCGATTCCCGACAACGTGGGCAGCATTTCCATGGGGTGGGTTACATGAAAAAAAAAAAAAAACGTCCGTGTGCCGCGCATTGCGTGCACGTTAAAAGAAAACGAGAAAGAAAGAAAGAAAGACACGTGGTCAAAAATTGATCTGCAGTGCCCCACTACGGCGTAGTTCATAATCAAATCGTGGTTTGTGCACGTGAAACCCCAGAAATTAATTAGATTTTTTTTTTTAAGTGACGTTGGAACACCGATAGCCTCGCAAAAGTGGCGTATGCGATAACTGTGTGGACCCACGCTCCGAACAGCCGTGTATACTTACAGTATGTACAGACGCCGTAAACGAACGCGCAGGCTGTGCTAACGAAGAACCACCCGCTGTACTACGCTCTGCCCGTGGCGGTGTGCTGCTCCTTCTCGTTCATGCTGCCCGTCGCCACGCCCACCAACGCCATCGTCTACGACCTCGGACACATGAAGCCGCGTGACATGGTACGGCGCTGGTCGCGAGCATCACGACTTTTTCCCAGGGGTATATGCCGTCGCGGTAATCGGCTAGTACCGCCATATTGCCAAGCTCTGTAATGGCGGCATTTCGAGCCAATAAGAGAGGCCGAAGTAAGCCCGTGGGCGAATCAGAGCTGGTAAGAGGGCGAATTGAAAAAAAAAAAAATGGCGGCATTCGCCGTTTAGTCTGGAATAGCGACTCCATGGCTGCATTTGTGGTTATTCGCAGCGCCCACGGTGTCGGCTTGATTTACATGTCTCGAAAGGCCTCTCGCCTCTCACTTGACGTCATCGCATTTTTATACCAGATGCTGTGGCGCGAAATGAATGAGGACGCGTGCTTTGCTGCCTAGGTAAAGATGAAGGGTACAGCGAAAGTCTGTGCTCACAAAGTCACTTCCTGTGAAGGCAGCCGACGGGTGAGAAATGGCTATCCGTTTGGATTGAGGTGGAAAGGCCGGGTGGCGCCATGTCTAGTTTTTTATCCATTTCGATACCGAAGTGCCCGTCAACCAATTGCAAGCTAATAAAAAGTTCGCGGCATCTGTAGTAAGCAAACTTGTGCTCGCAACCGTACATGCATTGTTACTGTGTTACATTGTGACAAGGTTAACATTGCAACCGTATGCAATGTTACCATTATTTTACTTTTCTTGCTGATATTATGCATAAGTACATAATAACCTTGTTACGTGCGTTCTTTGCGCAACACTGCGTAATACAGGAACTCGCGTAGAGTTCTAGGGACCCTATTGAAAACCTCCATGCACTTTGCGTACGAATAAAACTATTCTCTGTTGTTTTCTCGTCCGTCGCAGGCACGTCCGGGTGTGCTGATGAACCTGATGACGGTGACGGGTGAAATCCTGTCCGTGCACATAGTGGCAATGTACCTGCTCGGCCTCGACTCGGTGCCCTGGTGGGCCATGGAGTACAGCGTCAGCTTGGCCAGCACCAACACCAGTCACCTGGCCCGCGCCGCACGCCGTGCCGGCGTCGATGTTGCCGACTCCGTGGCACCCCCGGCCCCGCACCCGCGCTGGTAGCCGCGGCCAGCTCTTCGGCTGCCGACGCTCTGGGTGCGTGTAAAGAGGCAGCCGAGGGCTACCTCTTTGGACGCAGCTTTATCGAAGGCGGCGTGTTCTGTGACGGCGGCTGTGAAGACGGCTCGGAAACTTGTGGCTTTGCGCGCTGTTCCTCGCACGTCTTTTGGGCTTGCACGGAGCGCGATTACGCAGTGAACTGTGTATATATTATTTTACGACTCAAACGCTGCATACTCTGCCATGTTCGCGACGTTTCCTCTTCTTCCTTTCTTCTTTTGTTGTCTACATATAGCATATTGATTGTTAGAGAGTATGGAATTTTCTTGTTCTCATCCATAAGTATTTACATTCAATCTTGTGGCAGTTTATTTGTGTTTCCAGTTCTCACTATAACCGAGTGCGTTGTGCGATCTTTGGTTTTGGAACCATCGCCTGCATGTTTTCGCTCTTGTGTTCTTTCTTTTCGACAACGAGCGAAGCAGTGCTGATTCGTACAACTCCCCGGCGGCCGATTTCTTTAGTACTGTTCACTGAAGGACCATTTTCTTAGGTAGCTGTGGAGGCGAGTTCACGCAAAAATTCACTCTCTGTTGCCCACGTGACGTGCCTCCACATAGCCAGAGGAATAAAGATACTTGATTGAGCTAACTACCCATTAAATTAAAGTATTACGAAAATTTAATTAGTACAGATATTGTTTGACTGCGAATAAATGTGATCTTCCTTGTGCAGGCGTTAATATTAGCTTCTTATATTTCTTATGTACCTTTCCTTATAAGTGTGATAAAACTCTTATAAGTGTGATAAATTTGTGTGCAATGTTTAACAGCTGTTTGGTTCTTCAACTGCCGCTCGACAAAGAAGTATCTGTTATCTTTATAAGCAACGATATAAACGTATTGTCTCAAATGCAATGAGCGAGAATATACAGAACCTACGAATACAATTTTTGTAATCGTCGTACGAAACCAATCAACACTGAAAGCCAAAAGCTTCACCCAAAAGGCGAAGCGTTGATCGCGATAACAAATTGGATATGCGCTGTAGGGTTAGTAGTTTGATCCGCTGTAAAACTGCTGCAAAAATTCGCTTACTGTCGGAATTGCCAAGCACGGTGTCGCGCACGCACAGGTGAATGTGAATACATCTCACTCGATGACCACGGACTCTCGCTGTCGGAAGGCTGGCGTGAAGAAGAGCGCCATCAGCTGCAAGCGAATTACCCTTCGTGCTGTCTTTTGCCCAACGTTAACTAGGCGCGCGATACCACAGCGCACACGAAGTCATAGGCCATCCGAGGTAAGCGAGCCTTCGAAACCAGAGCAAGTTACTTCCGAGATAGGACGCGCGCGGCCGCTTTCAGCCGCGCTATGCGGAACCACAGCCGGAGTGGAAACCGAGACTCGCATTACCTTGCACCTCTTCTCGCCCCCACCACCTCACCCGCTAGCACGTTCACGTCTCGCCGCACCCCCTTGCGCATGCGAGAAGACGCCGCTGCACCAAGCCAACATCCTTCTCGCCTGACCAGCCGTGGTTGCTCAGTGGCTATGGTGTTGGGCTGCTGAGCACGAGGTCGCGGAATCGAATCCCGGCCACGGCGGCCGCATTTCGATGGAGGCGAAAACACCCGTGTACTTAGATTTAGGTGCACGTTAGAGAACCCTAGGTGATCAAAATTTCCGGAGTCCTCCCCTACGGCGTGCCTCATAATGAGAAACTGGTTTTGGCACGTAAAACCCCATAATCTTTTTATCCTTCTCGGCTTACCCTCCCACGCTTTCCCTCGCACCTACAGTGTAGACGGCACGCGGCCGCGATGTTATCACACGTGGGTCTTATACAGAAGATTACGGCGACGCCAACGGCTGAAATTCGCCTGAAGTATTCACATCACTGCTATCGTAATAAAAGAAAACGCCTAGATGAAATGAGTTTTCAAGTAAATTTATGCAACGTTAAGCAAGCGCGAGTAGGTAGAACGTATCACATTGACTTCCGTGCAAAGAAAGACGACATGACGATTCGCAACGTGAATTATCGCTGCCTCCACGCGCTGGCACAGCGTGGCGCTTCTCCACCGGTGGAGCAAACGCCCTACTTTCACGCAGCCTCTCCCACAATGAAGGGTGGCGACAGACGCCCTACAGCACCTTTGCCGCAGCTCCTGAGAAGGGGTCGCATAGAAGGGGAGCATATACAGTAAATCTATCCGGCAAAGACACGTAACGGCTCCTGAGCACAACGCATGGAATAGCAGACCGTCCCTGCAGTTCCCAAAGTTATGCAGGTTAAGTACATGGACCAAACCCGCAGTCGGAGCAATAACCTGCCTGGGCCAGTCCCATAGTCCGTGCAAAATGGGGTGCGGCCCACGGAGATTTTTGTTTCTTAATTACAATGCACAGTGTCATTTTATGGTGCCGTTTATCTGCATCAATAAAGTTTTTCGTGATGTTTTGGAATAAACTTGTACGGTTTATTTGTGAACGTTTAGGGCTAAAACAACCCGGCGTCGATGAGCAGGAACTCGTGTCACATGTCCACTCACGCACCGCCTGCATGAATGACGTTTATCTATATATATATTATGCCCTGATAATATAGTTATCATAATTCAGCTAAGTTTACGTACGTTTACCGTGTCAAGAGTAAGACATCAACTATAGGGATGTCCTGCGCTTTTCCGCATATATAATGTGATTGAAACCATTAAAAACATTCTCAGATATTGAAACAACCATGTGCCGTCTCAAAATGGGCAAAAAAAAAAAAGAAATGGAAAAGAGAAACATAATAGGGCAGATCCAACGCACTTGTTGGAATCTAGGTTAACTGAGTTTACTTGAATCGTTTCAATTAAATGCTATGCAAACAGACACATGATTTATGTGGTGGTATTTTATTTGCAACTTATGCAATAGTTACAGTTTCCGCCTAAATGCAAACGCAAGTTCACATGATTTCATGGTATGCGACGTGGATGGAGCCAGTCTGACAAGCCATAATAAACGACGCTTTGCAAGTGGTGAAAGGAGCATCTTGAGTTGAAGTATATGCACAGAGAAGTAGTGAACACTATGATGAATATTTAAAGAATCAACATTTTTGCTGAACGCGTCATCAATCAAACAACCCCACAATGCGGTTCACGTGACCGCCGAAACCGCCCGCTAAACCTGTCGGATGGCCTTTGTCCTTGGTAAACGTTCTTCGCCCTACGAACAATTTTCGTGCCTTTCCTTCCCGCAACTTAGCTGTGTGGGGGATGCCATGCTTCGTCCACGGCATCTCACTAAGACATATTCTGAAATCCGGTGGTACATCAAACAAGCGAGGTCGTCAGAACATTTTAGAGCACAAAAGAAACAAGCAACACAATAAAAAACACAGAGAAAGCTAAAAGACAGATTAATGACAGGACGAAGCGCCTTGTCCTGCCGTTCCTTTGTCTTGCGTCTTTTTTTTTTGTGGTTTTGAAAAGTTCTCAAACTGAATGCCAACCAACTACTGCACTCTTGTCAATCTTGCTCCTAAGGAAGCCACAAGCTGCATAATATCAGGGTTTCATGTCCTACAGTATCGAGTCGTATTGTGAATCAGGATAAAACTCGTGCCTGGATACTTATCGGGCACTGTGTTAAGGACCGGTCCACTAAGTCACAACCTTCGATTGAAGCGTTTTCACTACATCATTCCTCGGATCAACTCGGTTTTGTAACACTCATTCACTGTATTGCCCCATATTTCTTATAGATGACCTGCGGCATGGCTTACTCTACTCGGCAACAAACTCCCCGACCGATGGACAGATAAAGAATCTCACAATTTGGCCACCAGTGCGAAACAATGAATGCGATCGCAACATGTTACAATATTACACGAAGCGTAAGACTCACAGCTCTAGTGACAGTATGAATTGAAGTAAAGCTAAGCTAAGTAAAAATGAGCTGAGGTCCGTGCTAGGGGTCTTCTATTTGAATGGGCACGGCCATCGGACAATTTGATTTATGTCATTAATTAAAGCCAACTTGTTTTCTACTGGCTTTACCGCTACTTTTTCCGTATTGGGCGTGTTTGAAACCTCTTTCCTGGGCCGACCCAGATTGTAGTGCAAAGCCACGACAGTAAGATTACATCATTTTCAGTTTTGAGTTTCAGTTTTGGCGTCCGAGCGTGAACGAGCTCGGCCCCGGCCTCGCCGCATTGCCGGGGTGCCTGGGGACGGACGCATACGGCCCGCGCTGGGAGGCTTCACCGTGGTGCCTGGGCAGAGTCAGATATTCGAGGAACATATCTTGCAAAGCATTTCTATGAGCGGAGTGCCATTGGAGCCAAGGTCTTAGACCATATGCCTGCATGTTGTGCATTTTTATATTTAAAAATCTTGGTGCATGATTAGTTGGGACAATATATATATATATATATATATATATATATATATATATATACTTCATATTCTATATGGTCATCTTGGGCGATGTGCCAAAGTTTGGAGGCACTGTGCATTGGAGGCAAGTCACAGCTTGACGACAGTGCGCAATTACAGCCAAGGCGTCACATCATATGCCTGCATGTTGTGCATTCTAATATTTTGAAATCTTGGTGCCGAATAGTGGGCACATCTTGTCTATCACACACGTCTATGCTGCAGAGCATTACCGTGGAAGCAGTGCCGTTGGAGCCAAGGTCTTACATCATAGCCTGCATGTTGTCTCAAGCAAACACCGTCCTCGGAATGTTTTCCTGAAAGATATACTTTAATATAATTTTCAGAATACGTCGCAGCCTTGACATTTATGAAAGCACGTAAAAGATTTTGGTGCAGAGTGCAATCCCTTTATCTAAATACACTGAACGCTTAACAATGTTTTTAGAAAAGCTTGGATCTGTTGAAAAAATCGTGATCTCTTGCACTTGGTGAGAGAGGCAGCATACTCCTTTCATTCTTTCTCTCTCTCTCTCTCTCTCACTCACTCACTCTCTCTCGCTCTCGCTCTCTCTTCCTTTCTTTCTTTTTTTCTTTCTTTCCCGTTTCTCCTCTTGCTGCCACTGTCCATGCTGCCATCAGTCGTATTTTTATCCCTGCCCGAGTCTGTTTCAGTGCTCACTTTTTTTTTTCTAGCTCACCGCATGAACTGTCGAAATGCAGCAACCGGCTGCACAACCTACACTCTTGTCTGCGCCTTTGCATTGCAGCTGGAGTCTGCCGTCACGAAGCTACCCCGCTTTGTCGAATGTGGAAAGGGCGTCCTTCACTAAGTCTTTTAGTACCGAATCGAATGGACCGACGACGCCTCGTGTGATGACTGTGGTAGCGAGGAGACCCTTCAACACCTTCTCTGTGACTGTCCTCGCTACAATTTACAGAGACGATCGCTCGCAATCGCGATAGCACGCTTTGACCAAAGGCCTCTAACAGAGGAACTTACTTTAGAATGCCGACATCACAAGCCATCGCAGCGGAGGGCGACGAGAGCACTGTTGCAGTTTTTAAGGTCAACAGAATTGCCTGAACAGATGTTTATAGGGCTTCAAGTGCTACTGTGCTGTGCGGTGACGGTATGCGGTGACAGTGACCGACGTGATTGCATGTCTACGCTCCTTTCTTGCTTCATCTCTAATTTGCTTTCACTTTACCGCCCCCTTCTCGCCGGCGTAGGGTAGCAAGCCGGATCTTCCCATCTGGTTAACCTCCCTGCCTAACCCTTTCTTCTCTCTCTCTCTCTCTATCTATATATATACATACACACACATATATATATATATATATATATATATATATATATATATATATATATATATATATATATATAATACCCATCGTGATCAAGACAAACACTCTTACCGCGCATAAATCCAAGTTTTTAGGCATGTGCGGCTCTCTGGGCTGCACTTCTCGGCGACAAGATAGCATCGCCGCCTATGGGATTATGGGACTGAGCTATGTCGAGTGCTCGGTTGCCGTAGTCGGAAGTTCGAATCCCTCTATAAGGGTGTTCTTTTTTTTTTTACGATGGTGAGCTTGAAATTCACCTCCTGCAGTGCACATCTGCAAGCTTGAAGCGACTCCTGGGACCGGCAAAACATGCCGAGACCGAGTGGGGCTACACTAATCCAGGTACAACCAAAATAGGAAGGCCCAGTAAGCTTCAACGCGACATTCCCTCACCAGAACAGGAATTGGCCTCCCTGGTGATGTATTAGGCCACTCCCTCCCAGACGACTCACTCAATTACCCAATAGCCCTCCGTCCCCAGCAGCTGCGGAGCACCTGACCAAGGCGGTGGTCAGACTTGCAACGTAGCAGAGGGTGCTATGAATCTCCGGGTCCGGAGAGGCCACCAATGGAAACTGACTCTCGCAACGTTTAACACTCTAACCCTCTTCAGGGAGGCTAGTTAAACAGGATTCTTTGAGGAACTATCAGACATCGTGGGGTATCATCGGTCTTAATGAGATTAGAAGAACTGGTGAAGCTTATACATTGCTGAAAAACGGACATGTTCTCTGCTATAGAGGTCTCGTAGATAAGAAGCAATACGGTGTAGGATTCATAATCTATAAGCACATAGCGGGAAACATTGACGAATTCTACAGCATTAACGAGAAGGTAGCAGTAGTCGTAATCAAACTTATTGTACATATTAAAGGTAGTACAAGCCTAAGCTAAACATCCAGTCATGATGATGAAGAAGTACATTGGTTTTATGAATATGTTGAATTAGCGATGAGAAAAGTGCAAACTAAATTTACTGCAGTAATGGGCGACTTCAATGCAAAAGTGGGGAGAAAGCAGGCTAGTGAACAAGCAATGGGCAACTGCGGCATCCATTCTAGAAACGCTAGAGTATACCCGCCGTGGTTGCTCAGTGGCTATGGTGTTAGGCTGCTGAGCACGAGGTCGCGGGATCGAATCCCGGCCACGGCGGCCGCATTTCGATGGGGGCGAAATGCGAAAACACCCGTGTACTTAGATTTGGGTGCACGTTAAAGAACCCCAGGTGGTCGAAATTTCCGGAGTCCTCCACTAGGCGTGCCTCATAATCAGAAAGTGGTTTTGGCACGTAAAACCCCATAATTTAATTTTTATTTAACGCTAGAGTATAGATGCTGGTAGAACTCGCAGAAAGGAATAAGCTTCGAATAATGAACACCTTGTTCAGGAAGCGTAGCAACAGAAAGTGGATCTGGAATGGTCAAACAAGAAATAAAATTGACTTCATACTTTCTGCTGATCCCAGCATAGTGCAGCATGTAGAAGGGAGAAGTAGGGTAAGGTGCAGTGATCACAGGTCAGTGAGGGCTAGGATTCACCTCAATTTAAGAAGAGAAAGAGCAAAATTGATCGAGAACAAACAGGTCAGCCTAGAGGCAGTAAGGGTAAAAACAGAGAAATTCAGGCTAGTACTTACAAATAAATATGCAGCCTTAGAACACAGAGACTATGATGACATAGAGCTAATGAATGAAACCGTAACTAGATGGGCTACAGAGGCAGAAATTGAAGTGGGACGCAAGGCACCAAGGCAATCAGTGGGCAAGCTTTGCCAAATAACAAAGGACATAATAAAGAAACGGCAAAGCATGAAAGTGTCCAACTCAAGAAATTAGATAGAATTCGCGGAACTGTCAAACCTGATCTACAAGGCGAAAACAAATGATATACGAAACTATAACATGAGAAAGACTGACGAAGCCGTAAAAAATGGACGCAGCCTGACATCAGTGTGAAGGAAACTTGCCATAAGACAAACTACTATGCATGCATTGAAGGATAAGTCGAGTAATATCAGCAATCTGGAAGATATAGTAAAAGAAGTTCAAGAATTCTATACTAACCTCTAGCATCCCCAGAGCAGTCAGGATGCATCCACTAGAAAGAGTAATTAAAAGGATACAGAAACCCATCCTATAAATAGCGGTGAGGTTAGAAGGGCCTTGCAAGACATGAAGCGAGGAAGAGCGGCAGGAAAAGATGGAATAACAGTTATTTAATCAAAGATGGAGGAGACATAAAGCTTGGAAAACGCGCGGCTCTTTATAAGACATGTCTATCGACTGTAAGGGTCCCAGAAAAGTGTAAGAATGCAAACATCATACTAATCGACAAGAAGGAAGACGTTAAAGAATTGAAAAATTATAGGCCAATTTCCTTACTTCCTGTATTATATAAGATATTTACCAAAATAATCTCCAATACAATAAGGGCAACACTGAACTTTAGTCAACAAAAATAAAAGGCTGGCTTCAGGAAGTGGTGCTCTACAATGAATCACATCCAAGTCATTAAACATGTTATCGAGAAATTCACAAAGTATAATAAGCCTCTCTATATCGCTTTCATTGATTACGAAAAGGCATTTGATTCAATAGAGATACCAGCAGTCATAGAGACATTACGTAATAAAGGAGTACAGAGCACTTACGGGAATACCTTGGAAAATAGCTACAGAGGTTCTACAGCTACTTTAATTCTACACCAGAAAAGCAGGAAGATACCTATAAAGAAATGGGTCTGACAGGGAGACACAACCTCCCCAATGCTATTCACTGCGTGGTTGGAAGAAGTATTCAAGTTAATAAACTGGGTAGGCTAAGGAGAAAGGATCGACGGCGAATATCTCAGCAACCTTCTGTTTGCCGATGACATTGTTCTATTGAGCAACAATGCAGAATAGTTACAACAAATCATTGAGGACCTTAAGAGGGAGAGTGTAATGTGGGGTTGAAGATTATATGCAGAAGACAATGATGATGATGAGTAGCCGGGCAAAGGAACAAGAGTTCAGGATCGCCAGTCAACCTCTAGAGTGTGCGAAGGAGTACATTTACCTAGGTCAATTAATTACAGGGAATCCTGATCATGAGAAGGAAATTCATAGAAGAATAAAAATGGGTTAGGTCTCATACGGCAGACATTGTCAGCTCCTGACTGGAAGCTTACCATTATCATTGAAAAGGGAGGTGTTCAATCAGTGCATTTTACCAGTGCTGACATATGGGGCAGGGACTTGGAGACTGAAAAGAAGCTTGAGAACATGCTAAGGACCGCGCAAAGAGTGATGGAATGAAGATTGCTAGGCATAATTTTAAGAGATAGAAAGAGAGCGATTAGAATAAGACAGCTAACGGGTATAGACGATAGTCTAATTGACATCTAGAGAAAAAAATGGAGCTGGGCAGGTCATGTAACCCGCCAGTTATGAAACCGTTGGACCATTAGGGTTACAGAATGGGTACCAAGAGAAGAGAAACGCAGTCGAGGACGGCAGAAGACGAAATTGAGCGATGAAATGAGGAGATTTGCGGGCGCTAGGTGGAATCGGCTGGCGCACGACAGGGGTAATTGGAGATCGCAGGGAGAGGCCTTCATCCCGCAGTGGACATAAAACAGGCTGCTGCTGCTGCTGCTGCTGCTGCTGCTGCTGCTGCTGCTGCTGCTGCTGATGATGATGACTGTTTCACAGCTTTTATGATTCATCATCAGCCTGGTTACGCCCACTGCAGGGAAAAGGCCTCTCCCATACTTCTCCAACAACCCCGGTCATGTACTAATTGTGGCCATGCCGTCCCTGCAAACTTCTTAATCTCATCCGCCCACCTAACTTTCTGCCACCCCCTGCTACGCTTCCCTTCCCATGGAATCCAGTCCGTAACCCTTAATGACCATCGGTTATGTTTCCTCCTCATTACATGTCCTCCCCATGCCCATTCCTTTTTCTTGATTTCAACTAAGATGTCATTAACTCGTGTTTGTTCCTTCACCCAATCTGCTCTTTTCTTATAACTTAATGTTACACCTATCATTCTTTCCATAGCTCTTTGCGTCGTCCTCCATTTGAGTAGAACCTTATTCGTAAGCCTCCAGGTTTCTGTCCCGTAGGTGAGTACTGGTAAGACACAGCTATTATACACTTTTCTCTTGAAGGATAATGGCAACCTGCTGTTCATGATCTGAGAATGCCTGCCAAACGCACCCCAGCCCATTCTTATCCTCGTGACTATTTCCGTCTCATGATCCGGATCCGCCGTCACTACCTGCCCTAAGTAGATGTATTCCCTTACCACTTCCAGTGCCTCGCTACCTATAGTAAATTGCTGTTCTCTTCCGAGACTTAAATATTACTGTAGTTTTCTGCAGATTAATCTTTAGACCCACTCTTCTGCTTTGTCTCTCCAGGTCAGTGAGCATGCATTGCAATTGGTCTCCTGAGTTACTAAGCAAGGCAATAACATCAGCGAATCGCAAGTTACTAAGGTATTTTCCATTAACTTTTATCCCCAATTCTTCCCAATCCAGGTCTCTGAATACCTCCTGTAAACAGGCTGTGAATAGCATTGGAGAGGTCGTATCTCCCTGTCTGACGCCTTTCTTTATTGGGATTTTGTTGCTTTCTTTGTGGAGGACTACGGTGGCTGTGGAGCCGCTATAGATATCTTCCAGTATTTTTACATATGGCTCATCTACACCCTGATTCCGTAATGCCTCCATGACTGCTGAGGTTTCGACAGAATCAAACGCTTTCTCGTAATCAATGAAAGCTATATATAAGGGTTGGTTATATTCCGCACATTTCTCTATCACCTGATTGATAGTGTGAATATGGTCTATGGTTGGGTAGCCTTTACGGAATCCTGCCTGGTGCTTTGCTTGACAGAAGTCTAAGGTGTTCCTGATTCTATTTGCGATTATCTTAGTAAATAGTTCGTAGGCAACGGACAGTAAGCTGATCGGTCTATAATTTTTCAAGTCTTTGGCGTCCCCTTTCTTATGGAATAGGATTATGTTAGTGTTCTTCCAAGGTTCCGGTACGCTCGAGGTCATGAGGCATTGCGTATACAGGGTGGACAGTTTCTCTAGAACAATCTGCCCACCATCTTTAAACAAATCTGCTGTTACCTGATCCTCCCCAGCTGCCTTCCCCCTTTGCATATCTCCCAAGGCTTCCTTTACTTCTTCCGGCGTTACCTGTGCGATTTCGAATTCCTCTAGACTATTTTCTCTTCCATTATCGTCATGGGTGCCACTGGTACTGTATAAATCTGTATATAACTCCTCAGCCACTTGAACTATCTCATCCATATTAGTAATGATATTGCCGGCTTTGTCTCTTAACGCATAAATCTCATTCTTGTCAATTCCCAGTTTCTTCTTCACTGTTTTTAGGCTTCCTCCGTTCCTGAGAGCTTGTTCAATTCTATCCATATTATACTTCCTTATGTCAGCTGTCTTACGCTTGTTAACTTCGAAAGTTCTGCCAGTTTTATATTTAGGTGTGAGAATATTTAACATAAAAGTCATACGCTGTCGGCGTTTCCTTTCATGACGTTTACTTGTGGGCTGCCATTCTGGAAATTACAAAGAATAATTCATCAAAGAATGTAAGACCTGGTATGAGCAACTTTAGTGGACTATAGTGATAGAATGGTGTGGCTTTATAACCCGCATATACCGCATTGCATATGGCGTCGCGCGGCAGATACATACATATACCTAAATATATATACAAAACCTGACGGCAACGGCAAAAATTCGATTTCAGTGTCCATATTATTCATTTCGTTTTTAACACTGCTGCTCTCAACCAGGAGCATAGCAGGAGGGCAATACAGAAAGTCAATACAAACATAGGGAAATGCTGCAAATAGGCAAGGATACATTTTATACAAGTATAAAAAATCTAGAAAGAGAAGAGGAAGTGGTTACAGTAAGAAAAACAAGAAAAGAAAGAAGAGTGGTTGCATAAATATGTAAATGCGTTTTTCATGCATCTCTGTCAAACACTATTGTGTTTGTATTTGGCAGAGATTGAATTGCGTTTAGACATTAGAAACAGCCATTCAACATTGCATAACTCATTTTGAAACGGAAGAAATGGGGGAAAGAACTACACCAAAATTAAAATAATAAAAGGAATAATCAAATGGTCAAAAATAAAAAAAATAGCAATAAGAACCGTTCCCCGAGGGCGCAACGAACAATGATTCTGGGAGAAGTGTGGCGTAATTTGTGGTTAGGACAAATTTATGGTGCTTTAGAACCTTCAACTGTACTAGTGAATTTAGGGAGTGATTTGGTGCTTGTGACAGATGGGACAGTTGATTGCATTCTCGCACAGCTAGTGAAAGAAAAAGAATGTTTAGAAGTTTTATTGATAGGAATATTCAGTTAGCATATTTCGATGGTTTTGACGTGAAGTCGAGTTTGGAAAATCGCAGGTCCTTTTTCCATTAAAGTTTTTTCCGTCCTGTGTAATTAGCCGCGGATTTTTCAAAGTTTTTTTGAACAAGCTGGAACAAAAACTTTAGGCGCGCTTCTTTCCGGTAGCCGCTCCCTCCGCTAGCGTTTCCACACATGATGCAGCTGGAAGAATAGTGGGTGGGTCAATGAGCCTGTACTCATTATGCACAAACCTTATGGCTTTCCTTTGCACTCCTTCCAGTTTTTGCTGATTTAGTCGTTGTGTGAGGGAATCAAACCACGTTTGTACATTCCACGATTGGTCATATCAATGTCTTGGCGAGCCACTTAAGGGGAGTAGGCGCTAGCTTTAGACAATTGATATCACAATAAAGAAATCCGGAGGGAGGGGAAAAGTTTAGCCAAAAAAAAAGCGTCCTTTTGAAATTGTTCCCGATGACAGTGAATTATGGAAAAACAAGTCTGTGAAACATCACACGCGTTTGACCTTTGGATGTCATGAGAACAGTAAGAACGATCTACTATAGCGTAAGTATATGCGCTGCCAGATTGCCTTGATTAATATATTACCCACAACGTCATTAATACATCACTGGAAAACTTACTTGCGTCAGTTGCACACGGCTACCTCCTATGCGGCTTTCAAATTAGATTAAGACTCAACCGAATCGCTCGAAATTGCAGACATGAAATGATGTGTGCTTATATGGTGAGTAGAACGAAATAAATGTGTCTACGGCATTTGTTCTCCGGGGCACAGGTCAACGCCCTTCCGCGCAACAAAATATATACACTGCTATCTCTTAACTCGTCGTTGTTGCAGCAACTTAAACGAAGCAAGGCGCGTTGACCCGTTGTGCTGTCCGGTTTATAGTTTTCCTACCCGTTGCATGTCCACGTAACGATATCAACGCTGGCACATCGCTCCACGTGACAGCCTGTCCAGAGGGTAGGTCTGTCCGTACTTCACAATACCAGCAGCTGGGTCAAGCTATAACGCGCTACTATTACGGCGAGACAAGAAGAGTAAAGGTAGTGGTGCGATTAAAATACGTGAGCGGCACAAGTGTACACCGAAAGAAAAAGTAAATCATCAAAGAGGCAGCTGAAAGATGGCGCGTCCTCGAGAAAACCACGGCGTCGTCGTAGGTGTCACATTTGCCAGTCGCGCATAGGGCCCATTTCGAGCTCGGTGCTGCCTTTGTAGAAGTAAGTCGCGTTGTCCGTGGCCCAGGTCGGGAACTCGCCGAGGTCGAGCACGAATCGTACCCACGTGCTGGTCGAGATGATCACCACGGAGACGCACAACGCGGCGAGGAAGAGTCCATGTCCGATCTGAAAAAAAAAAGTCTCTCCTGAGGTTGGTTATACGAGACACGATGATTTTCCAAGGCAGCCCTAATTACCGGCTCGTATGTTACGACAGCATGGAAAACTGTTTTTTTTTTTACCTACAGCAGTTACACGCTGAAAGCGCCATCTCCTGAACGTAGCAACTGTCTTGTGATTGGAATAGTAGCCGATTCTTTTTTTTTTCCCTACGCACGGAGGTAAATACGCAAAATTATCTGGTGGTTTGCCATGTTAAGAGGAAGCTTTCGCTCGGGCCGCGCTCCGACGCGCCCAATCCAAATACATGTCAGACGCAAAAATGTTTTTCTGAGATAACCACGGGGACGATTTGAATGAAATTTGCTGCATTTGAAAGAAAAATTTAAATTCTAGTGACGGTTGGAAGTGAAATTTCGATCTAGCGCCTAAATTTTGCTAAGAAGACTTTCGAAAATTCGAAAGTTTGAAAAATATAGAAGCACAACTTTGCAAATTAATAGCTCTGCATCAAGAACAGATATAACATACATCGCGGTTGTGTAAACGGCATCCACTAGACTATTGAAAGTGGACAACTTTGGTATGTCATTTCATATCTTACGAGAATATGCTACGTAGATTGGTCACGTTGTGTACAAGGGTTCTGCAAAAGCCGCATTTCCGTATTACTATTTTTTAAAGATTCATGGGTAACCTATTAATTTTTTCCACTTCAGATGTTCTTCTAGATACAATTTCGATCATTGTGATATCGGTTTTTCACTGCCGACTTTCAGAGTTGTGAACTTAATAGTTTCGTTTTCCGAAAATTTTCGACTTTCGCCACATTCGAAAAAAGTTGACGACCTAAATAATAAATTTGAAACCAGTTAACAGCCACTAGATTTAAAATTTTCTTTTAAATGCGATAAACCTCGCGAAATTTGGTGCAGCGGTTGCCGAGAAAGACGAATTCCCCTTTTACAAGTATTTAGATGGGAGCACCCGAGCTAAAGCTTCCTCTTAATACCCCATCCTGGCGATAGTCCGAGCACTCCACGGGTGATTTTCGTCGTCCGTGTCGACGCAATGGTCTCTATTATAATGCCGGCCCGAGAGACTGCGGCAAGAGCAAGAGACATGGGCCTGCATTGCGCAGCGATTCCACTCGCTCGATTCTATTCCTTTCTTATAACCCACCGCTCACGAGCAGCCAGTCGTGGGGATAAGGTATGTGAAGCACATTTCGTGCCACTGTCGAAGCGCGAGAAAGGAAAAGAATTCGAATAAAATCGTTAGATTATCCCGGTCGCGGTTCTGCAATCATCCGTCTTCAAATTCGAGGTCAACACGTTCCGCAAACAGTTACAATTTAATTTGCGAAAGCATTTGCGGCGAGGAGCGACAGTTTGGACCCGTAGGTTTGGCCTGGCCTCCGGCGAGAGCAGACAGGACACTTCAGCGCCGTGTCAGGATCAGTGCAATCAAACCAGCTAGAACCAGTCTCATGCCAGCGCGACATGTGACACGACATCAGCCACGTCATTTCACGTCGCGCGAGCCGACCAGCTGGCTTCGCCTAGCTTTAGCACACACGAGATACTCTCCGGTCACATGACCTCGAACGGAGCAAACTGCGACCATAATAACGCGTATTTTTTCACCCTAACGTATGGCACAAATGCATCGCGGCAGTTACACGGCATCAAAAGCCGGCCGCAATGCGACGCGAATAAATTTTCGGCCATCTTCGGCTAGTACACATTCTTCAACTGGACGAGCCGTCACAAATTGCTCTCAATTTATTCGCATTCATCTTTGAAACTTTGATTGTATCTCTAAGTCCCATCAATTATATGTGGATTGTCGAAATGCGCTCATACCTATTAGTACCAAAAATAAGAAGAATACATAAAACATACTATTTTTTTTCAATGACTTACTAGAGGATACGCAATGCACATATCAAACACAATTTTGACATTGACTACAGAATACACGAGCTATAGCAAGCAGGACCAACCCACTTTCACGTAAACACAGTGACACAAGCAGGAACCTAACTTTCAAAAACAGCAATTATCGAAGCTTATTTTAGTGCCAGGGCAGTCGCTTCACCTTTCTTTTTTTATTTTCCTTAGCTCCTCCCTTCATGAGTTCTATTGGTTTGTCTTTTGCACTCATCAACATTGTTTTCCAACTCATCGACAAGACCGCATATGATGTGAGCGTAAGGCCACTCCGTAGAAAGACAGTATTTGATTTTCTTGCAGGACGCCGTACCATTGCGCCTCCTGGTATTTCGGCCATCTGGAAGACGATCGCGTTGGACGGTGTTGCGGCGGGCAGCATGAACGACAACGAGCAAGTCACCGCCACCGGCATGCCGAGGTACAGCGGGTGCACCCGAAGCTTGACCGCCTGCGAACACCACGCGTGCTTCTTTTTTAAGTTATCGCGGACACTCGCACCCACTGCGACTTTCTCGAATCTGCATATACATAGCTTCGAGTTTGTGCCAACGTGAAATAAGACACACAAATTCTCGTCATCGGCAGAGGTGAAACCGAGATCCCAATGGGCTGGCCATAACGGAGCTCCTGCCACTGTTATAATAAACACAACGCATGGACCTGCCCGCAAAAATGAAAATTATTCCATCTAGCTGACAAACTCGCTTGAACAGGTCACGTTAAAATTAGCATAATAACATATCAAGTCCCTTCGTTTGTGATATGGTCGCGTTCTGGAGGACCGTGCAAGAAACAAGCGAGCCGCGAACCTCCCTCGTTATCGGACGAACTTGTGCCCAGAAAAGCAAGCAACACTGAAAGCGCAAGGATAGCCGCGAACACAGTCGTCAGCTGTGGAAATGTGACCTGACGTGTCACGCCAGTCTGCTGTTTATTCACGTACACCGGTACATCTACGAACAATGGCTCGTGCTTGTTTACATCCGAGTCACATATACAACGCCATTCACGGTGTGCGCGCAGTGCGACATGAGAAAACTGGTTCGCTACAACATTTTCGGGTCGAGTAGAAACTTCTTGTGGTTAACGATAACTTGGCAACAGCGATAATCAAGCGCATAGGCACCGGCAAAAGGCATTGGCTATGTACGAGTGAGAATGCATAATTTATTGATTTATGCGTTTTTTTTTTGTCCCAGCGAATATGAGAGACGTCGTTTGCGGAACGCTCCGCGTATATTCTGACCACCTGGGGTTCTTTAACGTACGTTTACATGATCTCACTTCGCGAGCGCTTTTGCATTTCTCTCCATCGAAATACGTTCGCTGTGAGCGGGAACCGAACCCGCCGCCTCGAGTTCAGCAGCTGGTTCCCATGGCAACTGAGCTACCTCGGCACTTGCAATTTAAATTGAACCGCGCTTCATACATGCACTGCGATGACCGGAGCTGTGATTGATTGGTTATTTGCAAGAAGGATGCAAAACATGACGTTGGGAAGCTGTGTTTTCTTCCTTAGCGTATACTGTCACCTTATCGTTCTTACGGGCAGTTAATAAACTAAAGAGCACCAACTTTGCCCAATTGTCGTAGATGTAGTGGCTACACGCATGATAACCATATACCGCATGTTAACACGCATATACCCCGCACCTCCACCAGAAATGTTATACGTGTGGAAAGACACAGACGAAAGATGCTACTTGGCACCGACCAACTTCTTCGTCGTTCTCGCACCGGCTCGTCTCTGGAGCATCGCTCGATGATATCGTAATAGTATATATATATATATATATATATATATATATATATATATATATATATATATATCATATTGGGAGTGGACAGAACAAATGTTTTTGTGAAGCAGGCTAACCACATCCCACATATTCTGCTTCACAAAAATATGTGTTCATTTACTCTGAAAATGATCATTTAGCTGCATTAGCAACAACGTCTCACCTTGATGACGTTCATTGTCAAATAATTGTTTATTATATTTCAAATAATTTATTTTTAAATCCGCAAAATTTTAGATATATGAAGCACCACGTAGAGGAAAGAAAATAGGCTGCCAACTGATGATGATGATTATGCTTATTGGCATTTCATTCGAACCGTGGCGGCGACAAATAGTCATCCAACTTCCTTGAGCTGATCGAGCAACCCATAGATATTTCTCAGTGAAGCACTTTGTATGTCTTCTTAATCTTCTCTCTGTTCATTATTTAAGCATACCATTAGGCCCGCTCATGCCTTACCTTGAATGGAGCGCTGTAAAGAATTCTTACGGAAATGACCACTTCCCGTTAATCTTGACTTTAGCAAAACAAGATGAATGCTCCCCCCTCCCCACACACACACACATTTTCCCCGATGGAAAGTGGACTCAAGCAACTGGGACCTCGTTCGAGAGCTCACATATATAGGCAGAGATGACACTGCTGCTCTTAATATCAACGATGCTGCAGCATATTTGACAGGCTTTTACCATTGACGCGGCTGAAAAATACAGACAGCAAACTAATGAACTGGCTAATAAGCTTCGCATGCCCTGGTGGAGAGCGAATGTCAACAAGCACGGAAAAAACGATGCAAAGCCTGGGGATTGCTTCGCGGCTCTCCAACTGCGAAAAACCTTATTAATTTTAAACACTCAAAGTCGCAGGGGAGAACATGCCAACGTGCTAAGGGGGAGAGAATTGGGAGAAGTACAATTCTGCAATAAATTATACAAGTATGAGATGAAAGTATGAAACAGGGTAAATAATTTAGGTTGCCGGGAAGTACAGCCACTGCCCCTAGAAAGTACCCAAAGTGAGAGCCTAGAAAAAAAGGCAAGTTGTGTGGACGAACACATTGAATATATCGCGACTGTATCACATTGCACACAAACCTTGCTGAGATTCAAAGAAGGTGCAGATCGACAGTAGCTTGATCCGAAATGTGCACGAAATGATTACAACTGCCCGTTTAGATTATCTGAACTTCGAATTTCTCTCACTTGCTGCAACAACTTGGCGCCAGGAGTCGAGCGTGTCGTGTATGAAATGATGAAGTACCTACATCCTGAAACACTGAAAACACTCTTGTCCCTTTTTACTGCCATGTCGGCGGCGGGTATATTCCGTCCTCGTGGAAAGAAGCTATAGTCATGACGATGCATAAACAAGGCAGCGACCCGTCTTTAGCAAAGAGCCACTGACCAGTAGCGCTAACAAGATGTCTTTGATAACTGTTTAAAAAGATGTTAAACCGGCGCTCAACCTGTTTCCTATAAAATAACAAAACGCTATACCCCATTCAATGTGTTTTGCGAGAAGGTAGGTCGACAACTGATTGCACTGTTTTCATAGAGGCAATCATCAGAGGCGCGTTTATACAGAGGCAGTTTATACTTTCCTTATTGGAAGATCTAGAGGAAGCGTACGACACGACATGACACGCACGCACGTACGCACGCCCCCATCCATCCATCCATCCATCCATCCATCCATCCATCCATCCATCCATCCATCCATCCATCCATCCATCCATCCATCCATCCATCCATCCATCCATCCATCCATCCATCCATCCATCCATCCATCCATCCATCCATCCATCCATCCATCCATCCATCCATCCATCCATCCATCCATCCATCCATCCATCCATCCATCCATCCATCCATCCATCCATCCATCCATCCATCCATCCATCCATCCATCCATCCATCCATCCATCCATCCATCCATCCATCCATCCATCCATCCATCCATCCATCCATCCATCCATCCATCCATCCATCCATCCATCCATCCATCCATCCATCCATCCATCCATCCATCCATCCATCCATCCATCCATCCATCCATCCATCCATCCATCCATCCATCCATCCATCCATCCATCCATCCATCCATCCATCCATCCATCCATCCATCCATCCATCCATCCATCCATCCATCCATCCATCCATCCATCCATCCATCCATCCATCCATCCATCCATCCATCCATCCATCCATCCATCCATCCATCCATCCATCCATCCATCCATCCATCCATCCATCCATCCATCCATCCATCCATCCATCCATCCATCCATCCATCCATCCATCCATCCATCCATCCATCCATCCATCCATCCATCCATCCATCCATCCATCCATCCATCCATCCATCCATCCATCCATCCATCCATCCATCCATCCATCCATCCATCCATCCATCCATCCATCCATCCATCCATCCATCCATCCATCCATCCATCCATCCATCCATCCATCCATCCATCCATCCATCCATCCATCCATCCATCCATCCATCCATCCATCCATCCATCCATCCATCCATCCATCCATCCATCCATCCATCCATCCATCCATCCATCCATCCATCCATCCATCCATCCATCCATCCATCCATCCATCCATCCATCCATCCATCCATCCATCCATCCATCCATCCATCCATCCATCCATCCATCCATCCATCCATCCATCCATCCATCCATCCATCCATCCATCCATCCATCCATCCATCCATCCATCCATCCATCCATCCATCCATCCATCCATCCATCCATCCATCCATCCATCCATCCATCCATCCATCCATCCATCCATCCATCCATCCATCCATCCATCCATCCATCCATCCATCCATCCATCCATCCATCCATCCATCCATCCATCCATCCATCCATCCATCCATCCATCCATCCATCCATCCATCCATCCATCCATCCATCCATCCATCCATCCATCCATCCATCCATCCATCCATCCATCCATCCATCCATCCATCCATCCATCCATCCATCCATCCATCCATCCATCCATCCATCCATCCATCCATCCATCCATCCATCCATCCATCCATCCATCCATCCATCCATCCATCCATCCATCCATCCATCCATCCATCCATCCATCCATCCATCCATCCATCCATCCATCCATCCATCCATCCATCCATCCATCCATCCATCCATCCATCCATCCATCCATCCATCCATCCATCCATCCATCCATCCATCCATCCATCCATCCATCCATCCATCCATCCATCCATCCATCCATCCATCCATCCATCCATCCATCCATCCATCCATCCATCCATCCATCCATCCATCCATCCATCCATCCATCCATCCATCCATCCATCCATCCATCCATCCATCCATCCATCCATCCATCCATCCATCCATCCATCCATCCATCCATCCATCCATCCATCCATCCATCCATCCATCCATCCATCCATCCATCCATCCATCCATCCATCCATCCATCCATCCATCCATCCATCCATCCATCCATCCATCCATCCATCCATCCATCCATCCATCCATCCATCCATCCATCCATCCATCCATCCATCCATCCATCCATCCATCCATCCATCCATCCATCCATCCATCCATCCATCCATCCATCCATCCATCCATCCATCCATCCATCCATCCATCCATCCATCCATCCATCCATCCATCCATCCATCCATCCATCCATCCATCCATCCATCCATCCATCCATCCATCCATCCATCCATCCATCCATCCATCCATCCATCCATCCATCCATCCATCCATCCATCCATCCATCCATCCATCCATCCATCCATCCATCCATCCATCCATCCATCCATCCATCCATCCATCCATCCATCCATCCATCCATCCATCCATCCATCCATCCATCCATCCATCCATCCATCCATCCATCCATCCATCCATCCATCCATCCATCCATCCATCCATCCATCCATCCATCCATCCATCCATCCATCCATCCATCCATCCATCCATCCATCCATCCATCCATCCATCCATCCATCCATCCATCCATCCATCCATCCATCCATCCATCCATCCATCCATCCATCCATCCATCCATCCATCCATCCATCCATCCATCCATCCATCCATCCATCCATCCATCCATCCATCCATCCATCCATCCATCCATCCATCCATCCATCCATCCATCCATCCATCCATCCATCCATCCATCCATCCATCCATCCATCCATCCATCCATCCATCCATCCATCCATCCATCCATCCATCCATCCATCCATCCATCCATCCATCCATCCATCCATCCATCCATCCATCCATCCATCCATCCATCCATCCATCCATCCATCCATCCATCCATCCATCCATCCATCCATCCATCCATCCATCCATCCATCCATCCATCCATCCCCATCCATCCATCCATCCATCCATCCATCCATCCATCCATCCATCCGTCCGTCCGTCCGTCCGTCCATCCATCCGTCCGTCCGTCCGTCCATCCGTCCGTCCGTCCGTCCGTCCGTCCGTCCGTCCGTCCGTCCGTCCATCCATCCATCCATCCATCCATCCATCCATCCGTCCATCCGTCCGTCCGTCCGTCCGTCCGTCCGTCCGTCCATCCATCCATCCATCCATCCATCCATCCATCCGTCCATCCGTCCGTCCGTCCTTCTTGCTGTAAAAGTGAATTCGCTGCATACAACCATTCCAGACACTGTTATATTTGGTTAGTGTGGATGATGTGCAGATAAGTTTGAAATCATGCAACATTTTGCTTTCTGTGAATGACAAGTTCAGCACGGAATAAACAAATTGTTCAAACAGGCGGATGTAAATGGGTCTAGAGTAAAGGCACAAAAAAGTGCATGTATACTCTTCTCAAAAAAAGTAAGGGGCGAATCCAGTCTCGTGTCATACGATCAATCGAGATTAACCGTTTGTGAGCAATGTACACACATTCCCAGAAATAATTATGCTTACCTTCATCCCCTATTAAGTATATGAAGGAGAAATGTCTGAAGACGACGAACCTTTTAAAATTTCTGTCGCGCACAACATCGGGTAGTGCTCTGAAGTGCCTTTTGAACGTGTACAATAGCCTTCTCCATTCACACGATTACGGCGCTATAATATATAGTTCTGCAGCACCAAGTGCATTCAAGACCCTCAACTCTGTCCACCACTTGTTCACCACTTAGGTGTCCTCCTCGAGGCTGGTGCTTTCAGGACAAGCCCTGAAGTGAGCCTCCGAGTGGAATCAAACGCGTGGGCACTCCGTCTACAGAGGTCACACTCCAACTTCACATATTATCTGAAAGTACAATAAATCCTGAACATCCTTGTTAAAAAACTGTAAACGATGTGTCCTTCGCCTTACATTTTCATAATCGGCCCACAGCGATGAAGTCCTACTCACTGAGTGTGAGGAAGTACAATGAAGAAATGTGTTTCCCACTTCTAGAACACAGTCTAACATCTCCATCAAAGCTGCTACCGCTGTGGCAGTGGCGGCGGGTTGAATGGGACATATTGTTTATCAAAGTACCAAAGAACGCCCCAGAAGCACAGTCGTATGCACTTCTGTGAACTTCAAGCGAAGTACTCATGCACGCTGTATTACACTGACGCATCAAGGTCACAGGCCTGCGTGTGTTTTACAGCATTTGGACATCCTTTTCTGGGTCCGATGTGCTGCACCCGGGCACGAGTATCTTTGCGGCTGAAGCATACGCACTGCAGCCTGCTTGGCAACGTGTTTTAGGAACGCAAATTTACAAAATGCCATTTTATTCACCGACTCTATAGGTGTATGATTTTTAAAGTTGTATAGTAAAATTATAAATGCTGTACTGATTTGTCTTCATTCACTTCCCCGTACACCATACATGTCGAACCAACATGTCACGATACGCTGGGTTCCGCGGCATATAGGCTTCGGGGAAAATATGCCGACGCACGAAAACGCCACATCAGTAGTAACACAGGCCACCAACTCTGTACCTGTCCCTGCCATAGACTTGAAACATTTCATAGAAAAAAATCTCAGAAGCTATTGGTAGCCCTCGTGGGACACTGAACATTTAATAAGATTAATGTAATTAAGCCACAGCTAGGGAATTGGCCACCCATAACAAAAACACGACGAACCGAGGTTATCATGTGTCGAATAAGAATCGGGCACACATGTACCACACATTCAAGCCTGTTGACCGGCTATGAGCCACCTATCTGTGGTAAACGTGGCGTGAGGTTCACGTATTGCTGGAATGTCATGAAAAAAAAGTTTTCATTTACCATACTGCCAGCAAATTCCCCTTCATCCAGCATTGTTCCTTTGCAATGACCTGCTTTTTGACAGCTGATCAGCTTTAGCTTTGTTTTAATTTCGTTTGTTTACTGCATGTTTTACTGCATGTTACACACACACGTGATCCATAGCACAGCTTCTTATAGAAGGCTACTGCTGCCACTGGAGTACTTACAGCTCTTGCTTAATTCCCCGCCCTTGAGTACAAGGCACGCGTGAGGCATTAGTGCTACCCAAATATTCTTACATTTAAATCTTACAACCTTTTTGCAACATATATATTATGTTCATAGCTCACCTCACATGTCGTAGTTTTAAAAGATATGCAGTTTTATTAGACACATATTTCAAGCCACTATAGAGTCAAGTTACATCTATTCCATTGGTCATTCAATACAAACATCGAATACCTCATACTATTGCCTGGAGCTCTTTGGTCATTATAGGCCCTTGCGCCATTAAACAACATACATCAATCATCAATCAATCTCCCCTTCCCTTAAATCCGCTACATCTATCTTGTGTAGTTACAGCTCCTTGTAAGGAATCTGGTCTTATCGACTCCTTTCCCGGCTTTATTCCATCAATACTTTCAGCGTTTCTTGCTTACCGCGACTGCTGAAGTATTAATAATTCCATCCGCCTTCAGTCGTAGCGCTTGTAGAAGGTAGACGTTACCTACAAGTCTCGCTAGGTGAATCCCTTCGCTTTCCGTTAGGATTAGTTGAGTTGTTACGGGATTTGTGTTAGATCACCCACATGTCTGATCCCGCTGTGAATGTTTGCTCTTGTGTGTTTCTGTCGTCAGGCCACCCGCTCGAGCCTCAAATATCAATCCACTGTCCTTTGCGGGGCAGTGTAGAGATTTTAATTTCCAATTTCTTTCTCGTCATTGTTGTAAATATGCATCGTCTTCTTTGTTTGCCTCATTTGCATTCAATTCACTGTCTTTGTTTTTTCTCACTTTCTTTTTGATGTCTTTTGTTTTTCTATTTACAGTTTCAATATCCCTGCACTTGGTAGCCAAATTTCGCGACCTATTCCTTCATTCCACGTCCACGCTCTTGGTGTGAACATACACGTGGACTTTATCCGCATATTTATTTCCATCTATATTCCCCGAGTCTTTTTTTAAAGCTAATTTTGTTTTGCAGTTCCGTTGCTTCGAAAGTGGTCCAACGCATGTCATGCTGAATTGCCTAATTTCTGGTCTTAGCGTGGGCCCTCGAGGCCAAATGGCCTACCACCTTTTGTTTAACTTTCATCCTCGACAAGATGTCGGATTTTAAGCACAAAAGAGAATACGTAAAAGTTAGCGCTGGCAACAGAACTTCTTTGCGGAATCCTCGCATCACCTCATATTTGCTGTAGCCCCAAAGTGCGCTGTTTCATTATTGCTGCATTCCGCTACCGCTTCGTTCTTAGATTACCTAACTGCATGCTTGAGTAGGTTTTTGCTTCATTTATGTATACATCAAGTTATTTATATTGCTTGAATGTGGATCTAGGGGGAAATTACAGTGTAAATGATAATGTTCATTAAAGATCGTAAGTCCCGATGTCACTGTGCAAAACATAAGGCCTAAATTTGACGGTGCATCACCATGCAAACTACCGAGTCTCACTGGTTATGGTAATGTCGCGACTGCTATGTAGTGGCTTTCAAAGAAGAGAAAATACAAAGCCCGAATCTCGGGGACCAACAAAGGCCGTGGCCTCACGATGTTAGCAGCGCCGTTGCAATCTGGGAGGCCGCGGACAGAATATAGAGAAATCGGGATGAACAATGCAAGCGAAAAGAAAAAAAAATGAACTTCAAAAATGTGCAAAAATGACCTATATATATATATATATATATATATATATATATATATATATATATATATATATATATATATATATATTCGTTCGATCTCGAATCTCTATTTCGTTATTGGAGACCTTCTTCCCTGAAACACAAGAAACCTATTGCACGGCAGTGTACGTTACCGTATCAAAGACGACCGGGAGCATGACGGACGAGACGGCAGAATTGCTGAAAAATTCTGTGAGCAACGCCGACACAAGACAGAGTATGGCCAGCACCAAGGTAGAGTTTAGGTCTTGCAGAGCATCCATCCACCGAACTAGTTCTCTCGACAGACCGGACTCCTGCAGGTTTTGATGCGAAGAATCGGTGTGTTTTATTTTATTTGTTTTTAAAGGTACATTCTCTTTTCAAAAATCGCCTGTGCCAGATCAGGCATCTGCAAGTGCCCTACTGGAAGAGGTCGACGTTATGCGCAACTGAAGTGCTAAGCAAACAGAAATTTTCAGTTGGTTAATTAGGAAGTTTATTTATTGAAGCTTAGGGCACAGGTTATCATAGAGGATTAGAAGTTGCGTAATAGCTTTGTCACATCCGCTCCGAAGAAATCCGGAGCTGGCCCTAAATTTCGAGCTGCAGTTACATTTTGTCAATGCCGCAGACACGCCGAGAGATACGCCAAGCTCTAGTGACGCGCATGCGCACACATGAGTTGCGAGAGGAAAGCTGCTAGGTACTACGGACGCGGACACGTCTTCGCCCGTTTCTCCCTAGCCGAGCTGCATTACGCCATCGCGGATCCATCCTCCGGAATGAACTCTATTATCTGCGTTCGTATTTCGTGTCGTAGCTGTCAAGGACGCCTCGCATGAGCGGGAGGTGAGTAGTTCGAACGTATTTTTGTCCCTCCCCCAACTCTTCTTTTTTTCACTTAATCTACATCACAATTTCGTTTCTCCTTTTTACTTCTGCAGTGTTTGCTTTCAACCAATGGCCCACCAGCAGTTCTGACTCGTAGCGTTCATGCCAAGGGGTGCCAAACGCGGTGTTTCGGGCTTAGCTAGATGTCACTTTAGCAGACGCACACCAATGAATAATGCCATGTTATTTGTTGTTCTTAACCTATGCTTCATCAGCAGGTTTCACGCGTATAGAATTCTTGTCAAGGGGGAGCGTAGAGATCCGGTGCGAAGTGTGAGGTTGGGGGCATGGGTAGATGGCGCTTTAGCCACCCTGGACCAATTAATAATGAGATGATCTTGGATTGTAGCGCGAAGTGACGCGGACAGAGACTAGAAGCAGACAGGACGAGCGCTTCCCGTCTCTGTCCGTGTCACTTCGCGCTACAATCCAAGATCATGCGACCGTACCAACTCGCCTAACTTTCTATCCTGTTGTAAAAGTGACGTGTTGTCAGAGTTATTCTTTACCTATGCTTCACCAGCAGGTTTGACGCGTATAGGGTTCCTGCCAAGGGGAGTGAAGCGGCCCGTTGCGAAGGGCGGTATTGGGGGCTTGGGTTCAGGCGGCATTTTCTTTTTGTCGAGTTGCATTTCCCTTTACCTGATTGTTTCTACATTTTAATTAAACGTAACTGTTAACTCCCGCCATGCATTCGCCTGCTTCATTGTCAGTCACTTCGTATGATTGCGAATAATTAAACATTTATCCCCACGTATACCCCCCGTATTCACGCCAATTCCGTACGAGTAGGCTTTGGTAGCGCGAAACAGGCCTAAGCGCAGTCTGTAAGGACTTCGTGGGGTCCTTCCATATAGCCTTCCGCTGTGTCGTGTTTAGCACTTTTGGAACGATTTTCGAAGGCGCGAGTTTCTTTCGTCGAAGCGCAAGCGCACGTTGCCTGCAGTTAGACTGCACTGCAGCACCTGGTCTGCGACCAACTGGCGTGTACCTGCGAGGCCCTGGCGAAGGTGAGCCCCCCGCTGACGAGAAACAGGAGCCCCCAGTGACACCCGGGGCACGAGTCTTGCCACGTGAGCACGGGCTTCCACGGACTGTGGGCGTGGCTGGGGCGGGGCTGCTGATGCCGGGGGATCGCGAACATGACCATACCAGCCGCCAGGGTGGGCACGCCCATACCGATTGTGCTGCTGCAGTGCGAAGCCTCGCATATTAGTCTTAGCTCGTAACAATGATAATAACAATAAGAATTGTTATTATTATTATGAGAACACACAACGCACACTCGTGGTAACAGTGTGTACAGGACGCAGGTGGCTGGTAACCGAAGCATCGACAGGAGCGACTCAGTGCGCTGAGTTGTCCGAGGAACAATAAAGAAAAAAGACGTACGAAACAAAACACGTTTGTTTTTGATTTGCGATTGAGAATACTTTCCAGTTTATCAGTTCAACGAATCTTGGAAGGACCAGAGTTTTATTCAAGCGGGCAAACATGGGGCTCTCCGTTTCCTTCTTGCAGAAAGAAGCCCGTGTACTGACAGCAGACGGGAAGTGCACAATGTTTACATCATCACTGTGAACTACACAGTTGTCAAAAGTAGATTAAAAAATTAAATTATAGGGTTTTACGTGCCAAAACTGCTTTCTGATTATGAGGCACGCTGTAGTGGTGTACTCCCGAAATTTCGACCACCTGGGGTTCTTTAACGTATACGTAAAACTGAGCACACGGGTGCTTTCGCCCTTCACCCCCATAGAAAAGCGGCCGCCGTGGCTGGGGTTCGATTCCGCGACCTTGTGCTCAGCAGCCGAACACCATAGCCACTGAGCAACCACGGTGGTTTCCAAAAGTAGATGAAACTCGGTGTAATCTTACAGTCGCCTTCGGCTAAATTTCATGTAATTTGTTTCGGTGTACTTTCGATAAAACAAGAGTTACAGCCGTTTTCTGCAACCATATTTCCTACGTAGACGGCCATGTATTGACAGCGGACGGGAATTCTGTAACGTTAACGATTTCACTGTGAACTAAATATGACAAGGAAACTCGGTGTAATGATAGAGTCGTGTTAGCTGTCAATTTCAGTATGAATTTTCCATTATACCTGCATTAGATTGAGAGCTACGAAGCATTCGTGAGAAACTGCAGACGAAATTGTTTCCGTGTCGACGCGACGTGTATGAGGACGGACATCGACCACCGCCGGAGAGTAGACATATACAGATTGGCTGTAAGAGCTGCGGTAGCATACGACAGAGGAATAACACTAAGTCAAACGCCAGGTTGAATAATGAGTCGACATATCTATCGCATCACTGTTGACGAAATGTAGTGTTACCGGAGACTTGAACGGCTGTAATCACAATGACAGCGACACCTCGTGGTTCTGCATCCCAAACACAGCGCTTCAGATGCGTATTTCTGTTATATGGGTGTTCCTTCGAAGAAGAGGTTCATAAAAGTCTCCTTGATAGCTATTCTGTCGGTACCCATGGTTTTGCGGCAGTAGCCACGTAAAGAGCCAGCAGCCATCGTTCGGTGATTACAATATTAGTTTTGCGCGTGACCTCAAATTTGGTGCCGGCTCAACCTCGGTCGAATGGCCTAACCTCGGAGGCGGCAGGTTGTGTCGTCTGCTTAAACTCCGCGCCGCAAGATGGCGTTAGTAAAGCGGCTGCTCTCGCCTACCTTCTCTGAAACCGCTGTCACGTGAAGAGCAAAACGAATACGGACGAGATGAACCTATTGTGACCTCTCGGACCGAGTTAATGGAGAGAACAGGCAGAAACTGTTTTGTCTTTAAGAAACATTGTGGGGGCCTTGAACAATGGAGTGGGTTCTTTGTTCCGATATGGAAGATGGCAGAAGAAGGAACGTCCTGGCACTGATCGAGTGAACTGTAGAGAGGGGACCCCGGCGCGAATACGCGACTAACTTTCTGGCTCTTTCGCACCCCTATTTTGCGACACATTTCGCTGCTTCTATTTCGGCTGTTTCCAAACTCTTTTTAACTATTCTTGCACAATACTTTAAAAATCCTAGTCTAAACTGCAGTTAGGAACTTAAGGAACTTCGTCAGGGTCATAATAAATAGTGCTTATATAGTAGCTTTACAGATGCAGTGGCGTTTCCGAGCGAAACCCTTCCAGAAGCCGACGTCGAGACATGCAGATCATACAAAAACGCCACACTTTCGTAAGAAACAAAACACCTTTAGAAGGGAAATAGGATGAAATACTTGGTTGGATTCATAGGTTACGCTTTAGGTAGCAAGTAAGACACCTGCTGAGGCTTGGAAAGCCATGGTACAACGTAAAAACGAAATTTTAATTGCCGAAGCGGCTTTGTCCAATGTCGCTGCCCTGGGCGATACCCGACAGTGGTTAGTTCAACGATCCATGTCACGATGTGATTACATCACTTTTAATGACGCGCAAAGCACTCAGCATGGCAGCATCTACATTTTATCCCTAGCGCAAAGAGCGCTAAATCAACGAAGTTGTCGTGATATCCGTAAGCTAGGAAAATTGCTTCAGTGGTGGGGCGATTCGCTGTAGCATGCTTTAAAAGGGAGACGAATAAATATTCAACCTCTCCGTTTATTTCTTCCACTGAGAAGTTAACAATCTTGCCGAACGAACGTTCAAAGAATTGCGCGGAAGCCAATATCTAGTTTACATTTGTGGCTCTGTTCAGAGCCTGCTTTAGCATCTTTTACGTCGGCCAGACAAGTCGCATAATAAGTACGAGTAATGGGCGCTCTGAACACAAATGTCCTGTAGAGAACGCGAGACTCGATACTATCGACCGCGGGTGTAGAGAAGCCTCAGCCTGCAGATATATCGTTTCCTCGCCTCATTCAAACTCTTCGCGATAACTTTGCTCAGCATATTGTAAGCTTACAGGACTCCTGTGGAACTTCCCCCCATACCCATACCCCCGTCCCACAGTACAGGATAGCAAACCGGGCGTCTGATTAACCTCCCTGCCTTTCCTGTCTTCTCTCTCTTCTCTCTCTTCTCTCTCTCTCTCTCTCTGTGGAACTTCCAGATCTGCGAGACGTGCACTGAGCCCGAGACTATTGCTCACGTTCTTTGTGCGTGCCCACATCATTTACTTATTTCTGATATATTCAAATCTAATGACTGATTCTTTGCCACGAATCGGCAAGCAGCCACATTGTGAAAGTCTTCGCTTGTGTATGCGTGGACGAAATTAACTGCCCGTTTCGGGCAATCGAGGCTATTGTGGTTGTTATCGAGAGACAAGGAGCCAACTATGCGACTGTAATATAAGTGCTTCCAGCATTCATTTTTCTTTTGTTTTCTTTTCATCCATGCGCATCTATTTTCATGGCTTTATCGTCATTATCGTCTTCATTTTTTCCCCTCTCATTTTGCTGCCCCTTACCCTAACGGTGAGTCGCCAGGTTACCACACAGCAGTTCATCTCTGATTTTGCCATCTAAACTTTCTCGTTCACTCCTTCAGGTCCTGGAGCGAACACCAAGGAGTCAACGCCAACGTCGTCTTGGTCAAGACCCTGGGGAAGGTAGGTACCCTTGTCGCAATTAAAGCTCACACTCGCCAACCCAAAGCTTTCCTCGTTCCCCATCAATATCTAACTCTTATAACTAATCGGTCGCTCACTGCTACTAGAGATACATACTGACCCGGTGTGCGAAGACGACGGGTCCCTAGAGAAGTGTCCACTTGCCAGATAGAGCCATGCGATAGAGAGGTAGAATAGCACAACCTGCACCACGATTTCCTGTGTCCTGCGCACGGAAGAGACGAGCTTTTTGTACGTCTTGCAGACAGTGCCAGGTGCGTTTGCACAAAATGTAAAGCACAAAACTGCCCAATCGTCCTGTATAGAGAAGGCTTTCGAAGGGATTCGAAGAAGGCACTGCGTGCCAACTAACGTAACATTGTAAGCATCGTGAGAGTCGTTCTACGGCTAAATATGTATTTAAGCTAGTGTTTTCAAACGAGTAAACATGTTTTTTTTTAGTTTTGTAACTAACGTAATTCTGTAAGCTTCGCCATATTTCTGCTCCCGGTAAAGTCCCTAAACGAGAAAATGTTTTTCAGAGGTTGGCGGCTATATACGCGACGCGCCTACGGATTCAGTAATATGGGCTTGTGTCGTTCGAACGCTTGTTCTCTCAAGCTAAACCTGAACAGCGATTTACCCGTTTTAAAAACTTCCTCTCTTCTCAGTTTCTGTGGCATTGTTTTCTTTTTTTTGTGCTTACGATCTGCGTGATACAGTATGTACAAATTCAAGAGCACGCGCAAGCGCTTTAGAAATAGAATATGAAATCGCCACATCGCGTACAGAAACAATTAAACAGGGACGTGCAATCGTTTTTCCTGCTGGCTTTTCTGCTTATTATCCTTCTTAGGTTCTTGCTTTCAATATACATTGTGAGTTCTAGGAGCCCAAAAAGGAAGCTGAGCCCTCGGTAAAAGGGGACATAAAATAAACACAATGAGTAAGGGCGTCTCTTCACAAGTCACTCACGTGATCGCCCTCAGCTCTTTGGAGCGGCGCTCGATTTCTCGATGGGCTTTATCTTCAGCCACTTGCAACTCTGCCTGTTGATCACGACTAGGGAGAAAATTAAAAAAAAGCAGTGCGTTGTTTATTGTCGGTGTTGTTTAACTCCAGCAGATTATTAAGACCGAAGTAAAACAACACAAAAAACTAGTTTGCCAACGCGGATGAACGTATCCAATATGGCGTTCAGTATGGGCTGGAACGAGTTGGCGCGTGCTAAAGCGGTTGCCCGTTGTAGCTTCATAGTGGGCGCGATATAGTACGACCGGATAGAGTGCCAGCAGAATGTGCGCTGGCCTGCGACATGCAGCTAATGTTCGTTCAACACCTTCACTGCTTCAACGCAAGCCACTAATTGATTTGAAGATGTACCCGTTGTCCAGAATAGGGGAAATCGAGTGGCTACTGACTGTTTCCTGTAACTACGGACACTTGAATCAACAGACAACGAAAAAGAAATGTGTACGAGAAAACTAACCGTTCAACGGTGTTGTTGAAATTATAAGTTAAAATGACACTAAAGGCAGCAAATTGGAGGACGCTTAAGCATCCCCTTCAAGAGTGGGACGCGATAGCGTTATCGCACCCAGTTCGCACCGCCCACTCATTCACCAATCACGCGGTGAGCGCCGAGCAACGCAGCGTTCAGCGCGGCAACGAAACGTGCGCCTGAGCAAGCGGAACGAACCAAAGAACTCGGTGTCTCGGAGGGAGAAACGATTTGCGCGAGCCAAACGTCGTGATCGGCACGGACAGCCAGGCCGCGACGCGCCATGAAGGCGGACGCGATTATGGGGCTGACGCCTCGATGGGATTCTCCTCTATCTCGCTTGGCGGCACCACGCAGACGCATGACTCCTCGCCAGCAGCACGGCACACATCGCAGGGGACGCTCTTCCACCAGACGCGCTACGGCGCAGCCATCACGTCAGAGGCCTCCCGCATCGGACGTGGCACCTAGGAATCGTGCTGTGAGCGGGAAGAGGAGCCGCATCGCCTAAACACGAGGGTCCTTAACGCTGTCGCGTTAATAAGTCAAGATAAAGTGATATATTAGTGATCGAGAGTCGTTAAGGCGTCAATATTATCGCGAACAGAGCCTTAATAATCCAGAAACTGAGCTAAATGCAGGACATGGTTAAAAACTCCCCCGGGATATTCACAAACTTGCCCGATGATGAAATCACTCCTCAGTTAAATTCTGCCACTAATATTATACCACTATTTGCAAAAAACATTGCATTGTATGATAAGACGAAATAAAATGCTGATTATACAGTTCTGTTTCATACTTTAGAAAAATGAACTCGTTTAAGTTACCCTTGACAACGATGACGGCGGTCGAAATGTTCCATTTTCGCTCGACTCCGCGCCGCCCACGCTTTCGCGTTTTCTTTTCCTTGTGGCGTTGTGATGCGCTGGTTTTACTGGCTCGTTAAACTCGCACAAAGTGCAAGTATATAGCAGAGAATTCAACTTCCATGTGATGTCGCGAGATGCCCGAACGGTCAATGCTACTTCACCAAAAAGCTGCTGCAGCGTTGAATCCACCACTCTGTCTTGGCTGGGTGCCACCGTCTCTCAGGCGCCGTTTTGCTCACCGACGGCAGCAAAGGGCGGTGATGGCGTATGCAACGATACCACTCCACCGGTTGGGTGGCGGGATATTTGAATTTCGAAAAGGTCAATTGCAGACGCGAAACAAGCGTTGCGAGGTTTCTGGAATGGTGTCCCTTGAACGCGCGACATGTCATACTTTGGAGGAAGACTGACCAAGGTACTGACAGTTTGGCCTCTCGTCGCGATCGTGAGAGTAGCTGTTCAAACATGAAGCTTGGTCGGCTGGTTTGATATTTCGACTGGTGTCGAAATATTCAGACTGGTGTTTTCAAATCAGTAAATATTCTGTTTAGTTCCCTATTGCTAATTACTTTGGGGAGAAAAAAGGCACAAGAGACTTCTTCAGGTGTCGGTTAACAACACAGATGAGGCTTTATCAGCGTAAAAGACTTCACCTAAAAGGGGCGAAAAGGAATAAGTTGTGATTTAGTGATAAATGCGAGAGAAATACGTTAGCATTATGTCGCAGCTCTTTGAGGTCCGGGATTCATGTTTCAACCACGTTCACCACATTGCAAAGTGTTGTCCAGAAGCTCACTCGACACACGACCTACCTCTTCGAGGACCGAAAAGCACCTGACGGTGATACCGAGCAGACCCCCATTATACATACGCATAAACGCTCACCTAATCTCTCCCATTCCCTCTGTACTACTACGTCGCCTGCTTTCCACACTTCACACACGTACATTCTTTTTTGCTCCTCATACGAACGAACTAAAAAAAAAGAATATTCGGGCGTGTAAGCATAACAAACCAGATCAACTCCTTGAAGTATGCTCGTGTAAGCCGTGCGCAAGTGACTAACCAACGGCCGCCATCTGCTATGACGTAAAGTGTGCCCACCTGTACAACCGCGGTCAAATTACGTGCCACCCTGTTCTCATTTGGAAAGTATTTCATGATTTAAAGGTCAAGTAGCGAATCCGTTTGGGCCTTTAAAAAGGCCCTGTGGAATTTAAATTTTCACACAAGGAACCGTATACCTTGAAATGAAACAATGTGAATGTGACAGGAAACATACTGACGGTCTTCAGTTCTTGCAGGTTTAACCACGACCTTTCAACTTTATACAAGCCGTTACACGTTCTACTTCGGTTGCAGGAGCAGCAGCTAGAAGCTGTGTCGCAAAATGAAATGCGTGCGAGCTGATAGACTAATAGTAGTACTATATCGTGGTGACAATACGCATTCGCCTTGAACTTTACATGTCGCTGATCTCAGCGACTGACAGCAGATATTACATGAGTAGTAACAAGGCCGCTGCCATACTTCAAGAGTAATCTTTTATTTCGTTATAAAAGTGTTCATCTTTTTTGTTACCTACCTCCGTGACGCGCATTGTGGAAAACGAATGAATTTGTCAAGCACCGCACTGCAGAGATACTTCGGAATGTTTAAGCGCACTCGAGAACAGGGACACGCAAGGTAAGAAACAAGCGATTGGGTGTGTCCACTAGATAGATAGATAGATAGATAGATAGATAGATAGATAGATAGATAGATAGATAGATAGATAGATAGATAGATAGATAGATAGATAGATAGATAGATAGATAGATAGATAGATAGATAGATAGATAGATAGATAGATAGATAGATAGATAGATAGATAGATAGATAGATAGATAGATAGATAGATAGATAGATAGATAGATAGATAGATAGATAGATAGATAGATAGATAGATAGATAGATAGATAGATAGATAGATAGATAGATAGATAGATAGATAGATAGATAGATAGATAGATAGATAGATAGATAGATAGATAGATAGATAGATAGATAGATAGATAGATAGATAGATAGATAGATAGATAGATAGATAGATAGATAGATAGATAGATAGATAGATAGATAGATAGATAGATAGATAGATAGATAGATAGATAGATAGATAGATAGATAGGAACAAACAAAATGTGCTACACATACGTCTCCCGCAGTTGCTTTTTGAGTAAACTGCAGAAAAACAACACAGGGAGAAGTCAAGCCTTCATTGATAGGAGCGTAATTTTCAACGAACCTGATGCTTTTTAGGCGCCGGTTACTGCAGCACCAGGCAAGCATGAGGCAGATGACCATGGCGGGCATGTTGGCAACCATCCAGGATGATTCCGTAATGGGCGGAGCGTCGGGAAATCTTCTAAACAGGCCACAACAGAGGAAATATGTTGCAGAAGTTATGTTTGATGGATGATAGTGCAATAATATTTCAGTGCTACGGTGCATTTTGACAACGTGAAATGTTTGACTCTCTCGAGCGAACGTACTGGCCACGAATACATGTGTAGTTTAGAAAACTTGTCTGCGCGAATAAACGATCACAGAGAGAGCATACAAGAACAGGCGCACCTTTGCAACTAAACTTTATTCCACAAAGACTGCATATAAGTGCATCCCAGAAATGCGCCTGTGCGCGCGCAGAAACATAATCACACACAAAAAAAACTTTCTGTTCATGCAATACACAACCTAACTACGCTCATCCGCAAACCTCATCTCACTGTTGTGCAGACAAACTGAGCGGTCGCTCATACAGTCATCCCCCTTCTTTCTTACACGATACGCCTCGCGTAACTTTATTGCTCGGCTATCTTCGCTCCGACACGAAATCGTCACTTCTTTCAGGATCGGCTTACAGGGGCACGCCAAGCCTCGGGCAGGATGATGCCCATTCGCTTTATTCCTAATTGACCGTTCCCGGTCACGCAAGCATACATTCACGCACCTTCTAGTTTAGCCTACGTAGACTTTGACACATGATAGAGGAATACGATAGGCTACCCCAACACTGCGACCTACGTAGGAGTTGGTGTGCTTTATTCCGCACCCTCGGTACCTATTTGTACTTCTTCCTATGCGCGAGCATATTCCAGCAAACTTCCCAGGAGCCGAAAACGCAACCTGAACTCCATATCGTTTCGCAACCATTCTTAAATTGGGGGAAGTCCTGCGAAGAGAAGCCAAAACTTTAAGTTCTTTATCTTTGCGTTCCCCTCAAGTTACGCTAATAAAATTTTCCGTTTTAATCTTATCAAGCGCTGCCTCCGCTACTGCGAAAATGACTGATTGCGGGAAACCAGCTTCTTCTAACCTTACAAGCTCCTCGCCAAAGCTTTCCTGTATTTTATGCTTGCGTGAGCGTGAATCGTCAATTAGGAATAAAGTGAGTGGGCACCTTCCCGCCCACTGCTTGGCGTGCCCCTGTCAGCAGATTCTGAAATAAGTGAAGATTTCGTGTTGGAGCCAAGATAGCTGAGCAAGAAAGTTGCGCGAGGCGTATATTGTAAGAAAGAAGGGAGATGATTGATTGCACAACAGTGAGATGAGCTTTACTGATGAGCGTAGTTATAGGTTGTGTATTGCATGAACAGAAAGTTTTTTTTATGATTATGTTCCCGCGCGCGCGCAGTCACAGTGGCGTATTTCTGGGATGTACTTATATGGGGCCCTTGTGGAAAAAAGATTAGTTGCAAATGTGCGCCTGTCCTTGTGCGCTCTCTCTGTGATCGTTTATTCGCGCGGTTAAGAAATGTTTCCTCACGGATAGAACCTGAGCAAGCTGCTTATCGTAGATTCATGTAAATAGTTTCCCACCCTTCGCTATCCTCTGTCCTTCTCCTTTAGCCCCCGAACCAGTTCAGGTTCAAGAAGATTGCGTTAGACAGTTTCAGTGCGGTCTGCGATACTTTCCTCCCTTTCCTATTGCACATATGATAATAAACAACCAATTACTATTATATGATATATGTTTGTTGTGACTAGTTCTGGAGGCGTGTGGGAAGATTCTGGTACTCTGCAGTGGGTTCACTACCTGTTAAATGGTATATAGTGCATGATCTAATCTAAACTACAACACGCATCTTGCCAATTTCACATTAGGTCTACCTCTTCATAATGAGCGATTTGTCACACATCAATGCTTACGGTTCACATTTTACGGTTCTTACTTACGGTATGCTTGTTTAAGAGCCGATTTCATATTTTGTAACGATGCCTTGAATGTGACACTATAGAATTATTTTGCGAACAAGGACAGAAAATTTGAAAGCGACTTCGCTCAACAGGAAGTGCCGTGCACTTGTGGAGGATGACTTCTTGGTTGGAACCCAGCTAACGACAACAGTGACAACAGCGGTTCAATTTTTCTCTTGCTTGTTTTACGTTGACAGATAACCAGGGTCATGCAAATTCCCACAAGTTTGCTAACTTCACTCCTCCGTCTAGTGCTCGGTCGACCCCAAGAGCCCTTTCAGTCCTCTTGGCACGCATCCCGCGAATTTATTTGACCGGCTTTCATCTGTCCTACGTATTACCCGACGCGGACTCAATTCTGTATTTCCCTTTTAATCTCCGCTACAGAATATTAGGCAACCCGGTATGCTTTCTCAACTACATCGCTTCTTCCTGTCTGTTAACGTCACGTCTGTCATTTTTTTGTTACATCGCTCTTCGGGCGGTGCGTAGCATTAGGTTCTGTCTTAACCTCCGAGTCTCTGCCCCATGCATTAGTACCGCCAGAACGAACTGATGATTAACTTTTCTTTAAGGGGACAACGGTAAACTGTTTGTCTAATACAGCGGTCCAAAGGCAGTTGAAGCTCGATAAGGATTCCTGAAGTAGGCGGTCTTAATATCGACGTCACGTCCTCCGCGTACAGCTGGGGCCATTGCTTGCACAGGCACCCTATGCTTGTACTCAACTGCTCGTACAGTTCCTTGAGGATGAGGTTGGGGAAGGTGCCCGTGAGCGTGCCGAATCCTCCGATGCTCGCTGAGTATGCCGTGGACAAGAGCATTTCCTTCTGCAGCTGAACAATCACCTCGTCCGGCAACCTATGGAGCGTGAAGAGAACCACGAAGGAATCATGCGTCAAAAGCAAAAGTGATCGCCTATCCCAGCGCGTCGGCAACAAGTAAGCACCTGCCATCCTCAAGCGACAGCGGGTTTCATCGCTTAGCTGCGGCGGCCTCACCGACGCAGCTGGGAGTCATTACTTTCTAAGAGCGCTGTCTCCTATCATAGGAATTTCAAAGGAATTTTCTCCTCACATCGGCAGCGGCGACGGCCGTTCGAGTTATGTGAATCAAGAATCGACTTGCGTTTTCTTTTGTTACAAGCGTCGAAATTGGCGCCTTTGCTACTGTTGCGTACAGGTCTGTCGTCGACTACGGCGCTCGTTCTTGCTGCAGCGGACATCGTAGGCTTAATAATCTTCCGAACCTTCCCAGTTTTACTAATGTTCTTTTTTTACAGATGTTTTTGGTTCCTAAGTTCACTTTGGGAATTCCACCTAATCGGGGTCGATCGGCGAAGGTGCATTTGGGAGTATGGAAGCATGTTGATGCGTTCGTGCGCTTATGAACGTCAGGACATTCATGACCGGAAACGTCATGAACGTTTGTGGTCTCAAGGCGTGTCCTCCCTCCAGCAAACTAAGATCGAAATGGTGCAAATTCTTCGTGCGATGCGCGTCTGCGTCGTTAGGCATTCTGCTATAGCGCTGTGGCGCGTAAAACAAGTGACGCACGTGCGCCTTTGCGTTGCTTATTTTCGCAAAATCCTGCAAGTCATGGTGTTATTTCGATCGTTTCAAGGTGCGAGTTCCCACCCATCGAGATCGCGTGTGGCAGGCTCGGGCGACGACGTATAGAGTTTTCTTGCAATTAAAGCCAGCGGGAGACATCGAGAAGCACCGCTTCTTGCGTAAAAAAAAAAAAAAAAGAAACTTCGATGGATTTCCGAGTTGCTACCTAAGACATGGAGTATAGCCACTACATCTCGTGGCGCGTGGCCTTACTCACGCGCAATTCATCGAAAGCATTCTGCAATGGCTCACCAAAAGAACTTCGATGCGGCCGCGTCGGCCAGGCTTGCTAAACGTGGTTTTGCAAGCTCCACGCTTGCCGAACAACTTTCAGCTGGCCGGTAGATCCAGCGCGAAATGTCGAAACCTCGAAATGCTCCGCTAAACCCTTTTATACGCTGTATATGCGCGAATGTATTTTTGTCCGAGCGAGTTTCACAGGCTGCTAATTTCGCGGCTGCAGCCGAGTGCCCCAGTTTTCTTCTTGCGACTGCGGCGTTCGTTGCGCCCATTATAACGAACGCAAGTGGAACTAACGCGCAAAATATTCAGCATAGCAGTGTGCGGTTTGGCATCGCCAGACTGTCAACTTTGTCACCTCTTTATTTTTTCCCCTGCAAGTCTGGCACCTCACTGCGTTTGCTGCAAACTGTAGCCGCTGATATAGCGATCACGAGAGCGTTTCAAGATCAGATTGCAACAACCGAGAGAGCCTGCGGCATCTGCTGGAATTTTTGCGCGGTCACAAATGTGTGCAAAGCGTCACGGCGGACGCATTGGGGACGTTCTGGACGCGAACTCGGCTGTCTAGTGAACTGCTCGCATAACGCCGCACAGTTTGTTGCGCTGCATTCTTCCTTGTTTTATAACAAATTCGACGATGCGAACAAGCAACGGACGTAGATGGCCCTGGAGAAAAAAAAATGCATCGAGAAACTTCTTGGACGTTGAATCGAGCGACGACGATGAGTATGCGATGTTGCCGGAGTTGAATTCGTCGTTTCCGCTTGCGAGGAAGACGCGGACGAAGCGAACATGCGAGACGTGTGATATGTACAGGTGCCTATGGCACTGCGGATTACTGTGACACCAACTTTCCGTGAAATAAATTGCCTTTTCCATGGGTTCGGTATGTACTACGTCCTGGAATACTCCCTGTTTACCACAGAACGGATTTCTTATTATTGGCTCCACAGATAGCGTGTAGCAGTTTCGTAAAGCACTAACGGCAAATTAATATTCTTTACTTCCGAGCCCTTTGTTCAGTAAAAATTGCACGGCAATTTACTGCATAAATTTTACTTATTAATCATTAATAGTACATTAGTCATTGCACAACTATTTCAAATCATTAAAGGACAAATTAACAATGTCAAATTGAACTATGCGCAACGTTCAAAGGTTATGCTGACAGAGGTCGACGTTGTCTTTGATTAGTGCCGCTTGCATTAAAAAAAACGACGTAATTAGGTATTCTTTCTTTCAGCGAATGATAGAGGCGTCGAATGAGTTGTTCCATGCAATTGACACAAGGGACGGGGCGAGGGGTGGGGGCCACACCGGGCAAGCACCTACCCCCCCAACCCCCTCCCGGAGAAAAGTCTCTGGCGACGGCATTATGTATAGTAATTTCAGCTGCTGATCGGCCGCCGATCACATTCTTGTGCGCTTTTTTTTCTCGTTTTGTTGTTACTATATATGTGCTGCTCTCAGAAAGACTGACGTGCATATGCATTCATCAGTTGTTACCCACCCCGCGACGACCCCTCCTGGCGTAAGCAGCATTGCGAAAATAATAATGGACAATGATAAAAACAAAAAGCTCGTGATTAGCCGTGAACTGGCTCGCCCTACTGACATAAACTTTAACAGTCCGACCACTTACCCGGACAGACTGACACGAATGGCGTCCAAAGCCTTCCTGTAGACGACCGACTGTACGGAACCCGAGTAGTGAGTGACTGAAAGTTTAAATAAATAAATAAATAAATAAATAAATAAATAAATAAATAAATAAATAAATACAAGTTACCAATGCCATGCCTTGCCCCATTGCATGCCTTGCAAAGCGTATCTATGCAAAACGTTGCGTCTATCTCGCGAGCAGGAGGAGGTCGCCTCATCTGCGACATGAAACGATCCAACGCCGTCTTCTTTCCCCTTGTCTTGACAGCGTTTCTATTACAAATAAGGTAAGAGCAGCTCGGATTACTGACGGAGAGCTAACATAAAAAAAAATAATTGAAATTGTATAGTTGCACTATCCTGACCAAGGTTGAGCTTTCAACAATCGCAACTTGACAAGTTAGCGAGAGCTAGTATATTTTGGCATGACCTGGCAAAAGACTGAACGTGCCAAGTTGAGGGTCATTATTGGAACAGGCACGCACACACACACATGCAGATGCACGCACACACGCACGCACGCAGAGCGGTCTCCTGATGCCACAACTGTGCCCAGAAGCCGTTGCCACCTATGTTTGCGTCTATACCTACTCTTAACGAAGGTGACCGGTCAATGGCAAGTACACTCGCCCATATTGCGGGGTGCGTGAGCGCGTGACGAAGCGACCCTCCTTCCCGTCTAGCGGTTAACGCCTGGGGTCGAGACCGACACCTGCGCGCATGCGCGTCCCTCCGAGACTGCAAGCGTGCATGTTTCCGCGCTTCCTCCTTGCGCGCCGGCGATATCTGAATGTAGCCGCGAGGTGGCCCTCTTGTGATATGCGCTGTGGCGGCTTCGACGGGCCTGTGAAGCGTGTTTAGAAGCGTGAACTTGCGCGCGCCACTGCGGCCGCTTTTTGTCGAGTCATAATAATAATAATAATAATAATAATAATAATAATAATAATAATAATAATAATAATAATAATAATAATAATAATAATAATAATAATAATAATAATAATAATAATAATGATGATGATGATGATGATGATGATGATGATGATGATGATGATGATGATGATGATGACGACGACGACGATTACTTTATTTGCAACCGAAATACAAGCCTCCCAAGGGAAGCAATTGTTCGCGTAGCTCCCACATGAACTCCGCTATTCAAAATTTTATCGTTGGGATAGGCAGTGTCGAGGACGGGCCTCAAAGCGCTCTTTTGCTGTAGCCACCTATTGTTGATAATTAGAAAGTTAATTACCGTAACTTCGCTAATTACGCACGTAAGTGCGTAAACCGCTTGTAGCTAGAGCCGTCCAGACCGCGCACTCTAATGGTAAACATAACGTTACTGTTATTTATGTTTTTCTAATTATACAAATTTGGTGCAGGTAAAAAAAAAGGGCACCCTGCATACGAAGAAGTCTTAGCTGTTCAGCAACAATAGCGGCGTTTACATGAATGCGACAAGTGGTACATCCCATCACACGTCTAGCGCATGACAATCACGTAAGCTGGGTATTGCGCTTGGAAGGCGCATGGCATTGACGCGACAGGAGAGTGTATAATTCGAGACGTGGTAAGCTGAACGCGGGTGCAACGCAGTGAGAGTCGGCGACCTCCGCGTGCTCCCGACCTCCCCCACCCACGGAACGCAAATTGCCGGAAACACGTACCGGCTTATTTATTTAGTTAGTACCATGCTGCGCTAGAGAAAGGCGACACACTATCGCCTTCACGTAAACATGGCTGACGAGGAGGCTGTGGGGCGCACCGTACGTATGGGCAGCCCCGATCTGCGACGTGCGGTGACGAGGGATGCAGCCCGACACCAGACGCACCAGAAACTGCCCCCACCAGGGCGAGTGAAGTCGGGCGAAATTAAACATATTGACACGTGTACTTATCTTTATCGGGCAACCACGTTTCGCCGCTTAACAACTGTAATCGCAGAGCGAGGGACGCGCCTGCATGTATCCGACGTTTCTGGAAAGTTATCGACGCTTCTATCCGCGTGTCTGTTGTCGCCGAACCTTGTGTTATCAGATTTCATCGCGTGACACGAATGGTGTAGAACTTTGTGGAAGACACGCGGGTCCCATCAGTTAATCTGGAACATTCGACGACTGATCTATAAAAGCCGACGCGCTTGACCCGCTGATCAGTTTTTCGACGATCGCCGAGCGTGTTCGCCGCTATCGTTGTGCTATAAGTGTAGCCTGTTTTGTGGGCACAGGTTCGCCCAATAAAGGTTAGATTTGTCGTTCACAGTATTGCTACTGTGTTATTCAACGTCACCACCACGTGACAATATTAGGGAAGGCCAAGGCGGGAGGCACGGATGCACAAGGATGATTTGATGACGCCTGCATGCACGTTCCCTTTGAGGGACAGTAATTTCCGCTGCGTTCTTGACCTGTCCCCGACTAAAGTGAATGTTTGGATGAAGCCTATAAAGCCTCGACAATAGGTACTCACTCGACCTCCTCCTGAGCTTAGTGGTGACCCTCATCTGGTCGATGATCGCCATCGCCACGGGAGCCACCAGGGCCGTGACGGCCGTGTTGGGCAACCACATGGATAGCGAGGCGCACGCCACCATGAACACGAACAGGAGCCTGTGCGCATATAGGGACAATAATATTATCTTCAGCATAACTGCGTGCAACTCGGCGGCTGGCACACTTGCATACGGGCACAAGCGAATGCACTTATCTCGAGGCCATTTATCAGTCTTGCGGAACTTTGTGTAATGTAAGTGGCATAACTGGAAATATGCGTACGGGTGTGTTAGCAATAACTTCCGGTGAAACAACGTGAACAAATTCAAGAGGCTAGAATTGTTTTTAAGGCAAAATGGCAGCCAAACCTGATGTTGGTCACATTATTAAAGCGAGCGCAGTCGGCTAACAGCGCAAGAACGCTTACGAACGATAAGCTTTGTGAATTCACTTCCCGTTTCGGAGGATCATTTGATCTGCTTCCTTCTGTTGTGTTGTATGTCGCCAGGGAACGCAATAAGATGTAAAGCAGAGCCGAGTCTGACGCTTGCCAATGCGCTTGCTCGGTTCCCACTGGCCCTCAGCGCGTGCGCAGCACACTGCCATACGCACTCTGCCTCCGCTGTGCGTCCTCTCCCCAACACGCCTTCACTAAGGCTTCTCTCCTCTTTTACACATTGCTAGCAAGAATAGAGCGCCCCATATACCGTCAAACCAGCTTGAGAAGCGGCTCATACGCGGGCCGAAAGGGGGCCCCTATTGGATCTGGAGGACAATCCCACCGCTGTCCACCAGTTATTGGATCTTGCCGTTGAGTGCGGCAGTTGGCGGACGTTGAGGAGAATTTTGAGAAGAAAACTGGATGTTTATTTACATTATTTACAGCAATAACATGAACTAATTAACAGTCATAAAGTAATTGATGTCCGGCAGCAAATCGGGCGCTACGGCCCGTGGCAAGAAGCCCGAAAGAGATCAATGAAAGAAGGAATGCTCATCACTGCTCCCTGTCTCTCGATTTTAACCCCTTCGGCGTCTCGGGTTCACGTCATTTTCGGCCACTCGTCGAGCCTGCTCAGGTGTCGTCATTTTCCTCCAATGGTAGGCGCCCGTGCAAGTGTAGTCACAATCAGCGGATGGGGGTTGCTCCAAGGGCTCCACTGTCACACGGGTGCCTTGTCACCGGCGTTGCCTCATGGCCTGCAACTGCCGTCACAATCGGCGGATGGGGGTTGCTCCAAGGGCTCCACTGTATGAAGGGTGGCTTGCCACCGGCGTTGCCTCGTGGCTTGCAAGTGCCGTCACAACCGGCAGATAGGGGTTTTCTTCGAACGACCTTTCAGAGCTGCAAAACAGCTTTGCTCGGGACCAAAATCAACTACCCGGAACCATGCTAGGCCCCCGTTGCACTTTCGGAAACAGTCAAGGAGTGGGACAATAGCTCCCCGTGCGGCGCACGAAGTGGCGGTCGCCAACTTGTCTGACAGGTCCGGGAACGTGTTAGGCGCGCTTCTGCGCACCTTAACGGGGTGCGATGGCTATTCGATGTGGTCTGGTGAACTCGCGTGATACCAGGAAAAGGGTCCCTATCTAACACCGCGTAGCAGACGATGAGCAAACGCAGGAAAATGACAGCTCGATTGTTCGATAAGTGTTGCAATCTTAAAACAATTGCTTCCTCGAGTAGTTGTCATGCTACGCAGTTGCCGATGTACGCTGTGTCGGTTCAGTTGTTTTATTTGTCTTGAGAAGGGCACGTTGGTTTTTCCATGTTTCGTTGAGTTCAAGAGTGATTTCTTGTCTCGCACGTAATGGTTTTAGATCGTTAATGGATTAACAAAGACGTGACCTGTTTCGTTTTCTGATAACGGTGCGGGTATAGCAAGGTAAACAATACGTTTCCTCTTCGCGCCACATACGACTTAAAGGTAGTTTAATGAGTGGAGCAGGCATGTTCCTAGGAGATTCCCCTATGTTCGTAACCATATAGCCAATATAGTCACGTAGCTAGAAGATAAAATGTAGATGATGGTATAGTTTCCGGTCATATCGCTTTTGTAGACCCATTTCTTTACTCTTTTAACTGTTGTTCGCTGTGACGTTAACCAACCATGCATCTTTTAAGCAATCATTGTGGCATAATTTACACGCGGAAAATCTTGCAAGAGCATAGAGGTCCCCGATGGTTCATTTGTTGGCCACTAATACGTGAACAGGCTGCGGGGAGGAGACAGCGAGAGCTTCATAGGCATAGTCTTCGCAGATTGAAATGTATAGCCAGTTTTTGCAGGAAACGCATTCAAATTTATTTAGCATTAGTGGAGCTAGAAGATTTATCAAGCACCATGTTGTCAAGCGAACGCCAACGCGTGAGCATCGACAGCGCGATCCGACGCAATCGAGAAATGTTTATGCACGCTGATAGACCAGGTCTGATGGCCGCGTCCGCAGACAGGGCGGACGCAGCCACAAGGTTTCCTACAATAATTACTAGAGGGAACTCTTGCGCTAGTGTCTACTGCAGCTGCAATGCGAGTGAATGATCCAGAATGGGAATCATGGAAAGTACATGGATTTGCCTAAGCTTTGTCCTTTGGCTTGAAACGGCTTCGTGACTTTGCAAACTCAATTTAAGCAATACAATATAAATAATTGTGTATTCTTTATTAAAATTGCCCTACGGAAGGATTCGAACACAGGACCTCTAGCACAGACGCCCGATATTGAAACCATTACGCCACGGACGCATGCACTGGCTAAGGGTCCTAGATAAAGCAATGACGAGCCACATATAACGCCCTCGTGAATCTATCGCAGCCAAGCGAGTGCCTTGAAATGCTTGGGGCATTTCGATTTGGCCACCTGGACAATCTGAACCGTTGCAATTAGTAGCGATTGTGCGTGTTCGCAACCTATTCTGCAGTTAGAAAAGTATAGCACGCTCTGAAATTTACGACAATGAAGGCATACAAAGCGTGATAAACGAATTCCACAAGAACGTCTCGATTTACAAGCCCGACGAGCGGAAAAATTCATGTACTTCCTCTCATTCCCATGGTGGCTCAATGATTGCAGCGCCACAAGAGTTCTCTCTAGTAATTATTGTAGGAAACTCTACGGACGCGGCGACTGCAGCAGGTGACACATCAACGAAAGAAGCGCGCCCATTATAACGCCTGGCGAGGAGTAACTTCGAGTTTCGCCATCTGTGGATCGAGTCGCGAAAAGGCTCCCTCCGCCCCCTCTAGAAGGAAACACTTATGAGATCAGTCGGCTCCCCTGTTTATCTTACCCGTTATAGCCATGGTATACAATAATGGCTTATTGCTCCTTCTCACTTCGTATGTACATGAATAGCTAACGCTTTGCTTGTATTCACCGACTCTGCGCCAACATAACCTATCTCACTTTGCGATTCTAACGTTGCGGTCACGTTCGCTACTTCAATGCCTGCAATGAATGAATGCTGTATACCTGGAGCTGCGCGTTCCAACGAAGTAGAGTATGCGCAGAGCGATGCGCTTGGCCAAGCCCGTTTCCTTCACGCCGAGCATGACCAGAAGAGAGCCGAATATCACGGTGCACAAGTCCTGCATTGAGCGAGCATGGCGCGTTCACTTATTTGCCTTTCGGCGCAATAACCTTGCATTAGGCGACACAAGGATGCTACACAATGTTTCACATTTATTAAAATACAGTGCACGGACAAGTGAGAAGTATACAGCTGGCAGTTAGGCTATCATGAGCTCGCGCCTGAACTGTGTGCTTCGGTGAACCGAATGGCTGCCGTGTGTGCTCTTGTATGAGAGGCTCACAAGTGCTTTGACCAAAAACGAGCTGAGGTGTCTTGCCGAAGAAATGCTTGAAAGTTGACGGCAATAGTTTGCAGTAGTGTATGCTGATATCTAGTATTATTTTCTTTTTAATCAAAGCACTCGTATTCTTGTCTATCTTTCCCGGCAGAAAGTATCGCTTGCGTTGCAACGATAGTCGGACTCTCTCCTTGCTTTGTCTGATCACTGGGACAAAAGAATATATATATATATCGTAGGAACCCAACAAAGACACCAAGTACACCATTACTTGCACTTCATTGAATTAAAGAAATGATACACAGATATGCAAATGAATGTGGATGAAAAAAAAGCCGGAAGACTCCACGCCCTGTGGGAGAATCGCCCTGTTAACGAAACGACCATGAGAACACAAAGACGTAGGCGGCTGTTTCATGACCTACATCACACGCATGTCATGATATTCTTGTCATGACCTATCATTTATGTTCGTATACACTCTTGCTATACTATGCAAATTTTGGTACATACCAAGTTAACGAAATGACCATGGGGGCACCAAGACCTAGGCGGTTGTTTCATGACCTAGACATGACACAGATATCATGGTAGTCATGTCATGACCGATCATTTACGTTCGTTATACACTCGTGTCATGATATGCCAATTTTGGTACATACCAAGTTAACGGAACGCCTATGAGAGACTAGATAGATAGGAGGCTAGATAGATACTGTTCAAGTTGCAAATGTTTGCCAAGAAATCCTTCGCTTTTAGAACAGCTGGTCGGAGGTGCATGTGGACTTTGTCGGTACATAAAAGGGAATCCACATCTTCGAATTACGCGTGGGATGCTCCTACCACTTGAGCTACCGCGGCGCCGGTTTCTTACCCCATCGCTGGGGTATTTATGTTTTACTACAAGAACTCTGGGACTATTAGCCAGCGCCACCCCTCACAAACCTTGGCGGCGGATGTGGAACATCCTTTCTGCCGCAGGCTTCACGACTACGGGATCTTCTTGGGTGAGGGCAACTGGTCAACAAACCCAGACATGCTACCTAAAAGCATAAATGTTGCCGGGTCGGAGGCCCTCGCTATGCAATAAACGATAAGAAAGTGCACCGAGGCTCTGCCCGATTGTTATTAACCATATCATCAGAAGCCAGCAAAGGCACCAGGGACAACATAAGGGAAATTAGTTGTATAGTTGCATGTACCAACTGAATTAAAAAAATGATAAAGAAATGAAAATCAAAGTGGGTGAATATATATATATATATATATATATATATATATATATATGGGGTGTCCCAACTGGCATGCACCAAGGATTTTAGGATATGAACGAAGGTAATGTTTGCCGTCCCTTGGAGATACTCAGATTATCTTTTGTATTACGCCTTTTTAATCAGAAGTCTTAATTAATCATCCTCTCAAATATTCTAATTAGATGAAAAGTGTCAATGAGAAAATTGTTGGACAACATGAAAAACTGCCGATACAGCTTTCTGTTGCTCAATACGTGCTGCATAAAAGTGTTTTTGCGGGCATGAAGGAGCCCGCGAATACACTCGAGCAGCCTCGAGCGGTCAGAAGCGCGGCAATTTTCCGTGTATTCGCGGTCTTCTTTGAGCCTCGAAAAAAACACTTTTATGTAGCACGTATTGAGCAACAGAAAGCTGTATCGCGAGTTGTTCATTTTGCTCTACAATTTTCTCATTGACACTTTTCATCTAATTCTAATACTTGAGAAGTTGATTAATTAATTAAGACTATAAATTCGCTTGTCGTAGTGCCCGTTTTCATATATTGATTAAACCAGCAGCAAACATTTGAAAGCTGCCTTGAGAAGTTACACGACGCGCGCAAACATTTTCTCGGAATTATGCTCCGTGAGACGCAGTTACTCAAGCGGAATACTGCAAACGCGTAGACACTCACGTTGAAATAGAAGTAAGTTGTCTCTTCGACAGGGAGAATGTCCAGGAGCGGAAACAGAACCACAGGCATCAGTGACGTCACCGGAAGCGGAAGCAGCTCTGTTATCCAGTAGAACGCCATCCAGGCCATGACGTAGGCGCACTGAGCCGGCTGATGAGAGAGAACGGTACACTTTGTCTGCCCGCGTCGGGCCAACATTAAACCAGTAATGCGTCACGCCACAAGGAGCTTGGCTACGGAAATAAATTACGAGGTCCTTCGCGCTGTTGCAACTATGGGCATTAGCGATAATGGGGTGTGCAGACAACGTAGGAATGTTTGACGAGTACTGGTATTATGCCCGACTCAAGAAAAGCTTTGTTTTTAAATGACATCTGACATTGACCAGCCGCGTTCGCTAATTGCAGGTCCATCGAAACAATCTTACGGAGAAGTGCACCAGAATACCTGCTTTGTGATTGCGCGCCCTCGTTTATTTCGGTCGTCACGTTCTCGACTGCTTCAATTGTATACTACAATGTCCCTCCTCAGTAGTACACGGGTCAGGACAACTGTTTGTTTAATAAATGCTTCATTGCCTGTGTGCAAATACTGAAAAAAAAAAGGCTGGATCACAGCGCATTCTTCCAAGGCTAATTGTGACTAGATTTTTTTTTTAAGTTTCAGGAATTAGTTTACCGCTGAGCGTGTTAGTTAAAAAAGAGCGTAAAATCTCGAACAGATGCGCGCAGTGGATGTTATATCGTGCATATTACTCAGTACAACAGTAATGGAGACAGTACTCAGTCTCTCCGTTTATTCCATCCTCTTTCTCCTCCTTTTAGGCGGCTCCAAGCACGCGCCTTCTATATAATGGCGCTTCCGTAGGCAGCGACCCCTTGTATAACATATCCCCTCTTGAAAAAAAAAAAAAACGGTTGTCCGTTACTTCCTAACGTATTCCTGCAGCTTCTTCGGTGTCTCATTGTTGCGGGCGCTTCTCCTCACGCGCGCTTCGCATCCTTGCAAATTTAAATGAAGCTTGTTGCGTGCGCCCTGCAGCAGGTGGTTCAGGGTTCACTGTGAACGGCCGCTAATTTGGAAGCATTCCACACACGCCCATATTCCAAGAGGTAAGAGGCGGGTCCGCGCATTCCCATAATTTTCTCGGGCGCAGAAAACTGTGAAGATAGCTTCCCATGAACTGCAGGTAATTCAACCCGCGCGTAGTCACCAATGACGAAGTTGGGTTCCCTGGCACCGCGTTTTTCATCGGTGTTGCTCTTCGACTTCATTTGCTTGTTTTTGATGCACTATCCCAACTGCTGTAGTGCCTTTCAAGGGTCCGCGCTAAAACATTTTTCAGGCAATCCCACAATTTAAAGTGTGGTTCGAAGTTGGCGTCCTTGAAGAAGAACAGCGGGTGCAACACCAGTAGTCGCTTGAGGCGTACAGCGATATGTTTGCAGGTAATCAAACATCGCTGTTCTTCTATCACAACATTCTTGCTAACTGGACTAATTGAATATATGACTTTAATACCCTGTTAAATCTTTCAACCAAACCATTAGCTTACGGGTAGTACACAGAAGAATTGTAATGCATGATTCCGCGCTCTGTGAGAAAATCTTCAAAATTCGCTGAAGAAAATTGTGGTCCATGATCGGATACGATACCAAGTGGATAACCTTCTCTTGCGAAAAGTTCAAATAGGAATTTTCTCACTGTAGACATTGTCGCATCCCGTACGAAAGCCACCTCTGGCCACTTGCTATAATAATAAATGAAACGGCAAATCGGCAGTCAGCTGAAGCTTGCGTGAAAGGTCCCACAATGTCGATAGCAACTACTTCCCAGGCTCTCTTGGGAAGAGTGACGCGTCGCATTGGAGCTACAGATGTACGTGGTAATTTTTCACGTGACTGGCAGGTTACACATGTGCGTACAAGTTCTTTAATGTGATTATTCATGCACGGGCCACCAGTATGACTCCCCAAGACGAGCTTCGGTACGACTAATTCCTGGATATGTGACTCATGAGCCAGATCGATAAGACGGCGGGTCATAGTTGAAGGCACGACAATCCTGTCACCCCGACAAAGAATGTCGCTAACAACAGAGAGTTCAGAGTACACGTGAAAGTAAGGTAGCAGCTCTTTGACAAGGATTTCTTGTCAGGCCAAAAAGTAGCGTTAAACTGGTTAACTTAGCCTGATCGGCAGCACTTGCTTCTTGAAGCTCTTGCATAGTAACTACTGGTGACAAGAGACATATAAATTCTTCTTCAGGTGCATCATGGATGAAACTCTGTACGGGCAGCCAGGAGAGTGCGTCAGCCACGACGTTTTCGCTACCCTTCCTGTATTCCATGATGTAGTTGTAGCACAGCAATCATGATGAGCAGCGCGCAGTCCTTAACGGACGGTTACCTGTGCCTTTCGTTGAGAGGAGCGTAACCAAAGCAGCGTGGTCTGTCCGCAAGATGAAAGGTCGGCCCCACAGGTAAACGTGCCAGTGCTCGCAGGCCCAGGCGCAGGCAAGGGCCTCACGTTCACCGACGGAGTACTTCCGTTCATGCGGTTGAACAGTACGTGAGGCGAACGCGACAGTTTGCAGTGATGTTCTGTGATCCTGCTGCAGTACAGCGCCTAATCCATATCCTGAGGCATCACTTGTAACGTACACAGGTAGATAACTGAGGCTCAAAAAGGTGAAGGACTTCGCACAATGTCATCAACGTTTTCAGCTGCTCCAAGCTGTTTGGGCTGCCGCAGTCCAAGCGAAAGGCGCGTTTCCTCGAAGGAAAGCATGTATTGGCTCCACAACATTTGAGAAATGCGGGATGAATTTGGAGTAGAAGCCTGCAAGTCCCAGCAGCGAGCGAAGTTCATTGATATTTGTAGGTGATGGTGCCTTGGTTGTCGCCTCGATAGATGACATGCAGTGGGAATAACCCTTTGGCGCTGACAACGTGGCCTAGGAAAGTCAGTTCTGCGACGTCAAAAACACATTTATGGTTGAGACTGAGGCCAGCTTCAGAGAGCCGTTTAAAAACAGTGCGCATATTGAGCAAGCGATCCTTTCGGGAGCGCCCATACACGATTATGTCGTCAATGTAAAAGACGCATTTGCATCATTTGAGGATCATATGCATCATCTTCTGAAACGCTGACGGTGTCGCTGCCAGTCCGAAGTAAGCCCTCTTAAAACGAAATAGTCCGTCGTGCGTTATAAACATCGTAAGATCGCGACTCTCTGGACTTAGTGGTAACTGATGGCATGAAGAAGCTAAACCTAGCTTGGAGAATCGCTGTGCACCAGCCAAGCTCTACAAATGTTCCTCAGTTTGTGGCAAGGGAAAATTGTCCACTACTATAGCTTTGTTTGGCTCTCGTAGGTCTGCGCACATGCGAATCGAGCAATCTTTTTCTGGCTACGACAATTGGTGAGACCCACTCTGAAGAATCAACGCGCTCAATGATGTCCTCAGCTTCTAATTTTCGTACTTCTGCCGAGACTTGCTCACGAATGATGAGTGGTAGTCGTCTCAGTTTGCTGGCCACTGGTTGAACAGATGCGCGAACTCTGACCTTGTGAGTGAAAGCTTTGACAGTTCCTAGTAGCTGCTTTTCGAACAAGTGCTCGAACTCAGAACGTAATTCAGGAGGTAGCAAAAAAGTTTCTTGCGTCATTAGCAGACACCTAAAAGGTGACCCTTGAATCTTCATATCCAAAGCCGCGATACCATCTAAACCAAGAATGGTTGTTCCTCCCGACGCAACGTACAGAAGTACAGAAGTGCACCGGCCATGAAATGAAACTGGACCAATGAAACATCCTTTTATAGGGATTGCTGAATTAGAATAATCGAGGAGCTGGACGGATGTTGATGTCAGCATAGAAATGACGTCGGTAAAGTTCTTCGGCTAGTATTGAAACCGATAATCCAGTGTCAATCAGGAATGACCCGGAAAATTCTTCAGCTTCCAGCACTGCATAAGTTCCCTACTTACGGCTCCAGATGTGACAAACACTTATGTGATCGTCCATGTCAGCTGTATCTGTGTCGTCTTCCGTGACATGCTGAATACCTTTTTCAGCCTTTTGGACGGACTTGCATACCTTTTCCAGATGGCCTGTCTTTCCATATCTGCGACACTTATGTGTCTTAGCTTTGCAGTGAGGACTATTCGCCAGACTGTCCAACGATAACATTCTCGCTCTTTCTGAGCTCGATGACTTTCAGTTGGCGTCTTATAGCATGTGCACGTGCCACAGTGCTTTTCTCTCATATTTGAAGTGTTTGTGTTTTTAACGTGATGCACTTGTGCTTCATGTCGTGCAAGTTCTCTCGCTTCTCTATTCGCCTGATCATGCTGTCTCGCAATGGTAAGGGCCAGAGAAAGCATAGGAGAATTTTCCCGCAAAAGACGTAAACGCAAGTATTCGCTAGAAGTTTCTTTTATAAGCTGGTCGTGCATCATGTCGTCCGCCAAGTCACCGAAGTTGCGCGCTCCTACGAGACCTCATAGCGCGGTGACGTAATCGACCGCAGTCTCACCTGGGGCTTGTGCACGTCGACGGAAACGGCGACGCGCTGCGGTGACATTTACAGAGCTCTTGTAGTGACCTTCAAGCGTCGCAATAGCGCAGTCGAACACACTGGGGCAGGAGTCGTCAACGTCCCTCCGGTGGCGCTCGAAGCCAAAAAGCGCGGGTCGACCTCCGACGTGAGAGTCTGGAAGATACGTTGTCCTTCCAAACCCAAGCAGTTCAGCGGAATCGCCTTCCGACGCATGGCAGGTAGGTCGGAGGCCCCCGACGCCCCCATGTAGTTCTTGAATGCTTGAATCCATTACTCCCATGGGATGACCGGGAGTCCAGATGACGACAGAAACGTGGGTGGCGGTTGTAGCCCCGAAATACTCATCGCAGAGGATGCTATGCAGCAATCGAAGGCACAGGTGAAGGGTGGGCCGGTAGCACATGGGTTGTTAAATTCAAATCACCAATTATGTTATATCGTGCATATTACTCAATGCGATAGCAATGGAGACACTACTCAGTTTCTCCGTTTATTCCATCCTCTTTCTCCTCTTTTTCGGCGGCTCCAGCACGCGCCTTCTAATGGCGCTGCAGTACGCAGCGACGCCTTATATAACAGTGCACCAGACCAATCCCGAGATCAATGAAGGTTTTTATCTCTCACTCTCTTACAGATAGCCAGCTCGAACGCTACGAGTAATCTAGCAAGCAGGCGAACGCTTGCGACAACGTGCCACATGACTCTAGGTTATAGTTGGCCTGAGTCAGGCAGGATCGTGATAATGGGAAACATTGCGATTGCGATACCATAGTATTTTTCGGAGGAACAAGCCTTGCTCTGCAAATTGAATGCAGCATCCACCTTTAAGCGCTAAGCCAGACGAGGATAAGAAAGGGAACGCGCAGAAGCGTTGCTCTTTCAACATTTTTTTTTTTTACTTCAAGACCTGTACAGAACAAATGAACATGATGCTTACCCCTCGGTGCGCGTTTCAAACAGGCGAAACTATTTGTTACTGTAGCGTGCTAGGTCACTATTACCTTTAGGTCTGCCTTTTTTTTTTGGCGTAATAACTGTTAGTTGGTTTGCGTATGTTCGAAAAACGAAGCAACCAGAGAGAATATCTTCTTCATCCTGCAGATATATACGCGGATCAAGAGGCGCGTTTACCTTGTTGCCAAAAGCGACCACGACGGGCAGCAGAACGAGAGGAGCGCTGAGGAAGATGTGCTTCGACCATAGTTGTAACTTCTCCACGAACATCGGGTGTCTCGCCGGCGCTCTTCCCCCTAACTTTCTTTTAAATCTTTCGGAGATGAGGACAACCTCAGGCGCCACAGCCGATCGTGATCTTCTTCTTCTCTACCTCGCGGTGGTGTCACGTTCGGAGAGGGTACCCTGTAGTAGCTGAAAAGAAAAAAAAGCAAGAAACAAGATGCACCACGTAAAAGTACGTTGATATTTGTTTCTAGACAAGTGTTTCAAGACATTTAACTAGAAGATGCCTGTGTCACAAGATGTTTTGCAGGAACGTTCAAGTGTTACAGTTCTAGGGAAACGAATGCCCCCATCTTTCGAAAGGGGACTCGATTTCACGGAGTGGAAATCAGCGCCGCCCTCAGAAGGAAGCGCCACGTGACAATGCGAGCCACGGAGGAAGTTAAATGTGCTAGAAGGGAGCATTATGTCACTAAGCCAGCCTTACCTAGCGAACTCTTCGTGAAGAAAAGAATCTTCGTGAAGCCATTCCCTTCATTTTAAGGCGAAGGCCTCAAGTGGCTTGTTGCAATGGCGCATACCCGTAAAAAGCGGCTCCTATTTCAGTGAAGGAAGGAAATCAACTTTCTCCAAGTTCCTACAGGCCACGAGAGCTTTGGGCTCTCAAGGAGTGGGCGTCTCCCACGACGGAACCGGGAGGTTGAGTTTCCTGGCGGCGTCGTGGACCTTCTTGACGGCCCAGCGTTGGGGAACCAGTTCTTCGCTCCAGGTTGCTTCTTCAAACTTGCGCTTGTCCGGTTCGGAGTTTATGTGGGCGTGCGAGCGCGGCCAGAGTAAATGATATACGTGAAGAGATGTATTGCAATCGGTGCAATAAGACTTGTCGTAGAGCTCAGGCATGTAATGGTGTAGTCTGTTTTGCGTGGGGTATGTGTCTGTCTGTAGCATTCTGTCTGTAACCGCTTGAGCTCGAGTGAGCGTGCGGTGTGGCGTGCTATACTCTCTACGTTGTAGGTAGTAGTGTTTAGGGATTTCATTGTATGTAGTAAGGGGCGTCCTTGCTCTCCGAGTGGTCGGGTGAAGCCGCGCAGCCTCGTGTGCCGCCTCGTTAAGGTTGTGGACATCGCCGATCTTTGGTCCTAAGTGTGCCAGGAACCATTATATGACGAGATTCTTAATCTCTTTCTTTATAACAATTCTGAGAGCCTGTGCGCAGACCGTGCCCTTTTGGAAAGCTGTGATAGCGGCTATGGAGTCGCTATAGATATGGAAAAGTTTGTCGTTGGTGAGCGCAACAGCGATCGCAACCTGTTCGGCCTGTTCAGGATTCCTTGCAATTACCGTGGCTGCATATCTTGTGGATCCGCGGCCGTCCACAACCGCCACTGCGAAAGCTTTGTTTCCCCGCGTATATATCCTGCCACGTCCACAAAAGTTGAGCGTTCGCGGTTCGCCAAGGATTGGTTAAGGAGGAATTGTCCTCTCGCTTGTCGTCTGCCCCCTATTGTTTTCGTGGTGCACGTTGTGCAAAATATCAGTGGCACAAAAAAATATCATCATCAGGAATGGCTCATACGGTCTTAAGCAAGCGAGTTGTGTTCATGTTTGCATCTGCGCGCGTGACACCGCACTGGTTAATTAGTTATTTACTTGAACGTGTCTGAATCACGTGCTTTCTCATCTATTGCTGTATATTTATTGTACAAAATATTGATCCAATACATGGAGCGCCCTGATATGTGTTAGTGCTTCTTCCTTGTTCGTTATTTAAAACAAACTGCATCATCAAATTATTGTTTCAAATCGAAATATCACGTTAACAATACGGGCTAAAGAAATTCCTAATCTCAATGCATCCTGCTTGTATATAGTCAAACTAGTGCCTATGGTCCGTTTTGATTAAATTTGTCTCGAATGGTTTCCTTCCAGTTCCAGGCTTCCGGATTGTCCGGCGTCATACAATATGGTTTCCTTCTTCTTGGGGGGCTTCCTCAGACACTGGCTATGGCGATTTAATGCTTGTTCGGGACTGCTGTGACACAAGTGATGGCCAACGCGGCTGTCACTGCGATGTTGACGCCAGTTGTTTTGGAGACAGTACGTAATTATTCCTGACACGGCTAATTTGATGCATAATGTGTTGACTGTACTGCAGATACGAAATTCATTATCTAGGATATCCCTACGCAAATCCCATAAAGCGTGAGCAGTGAGAACTTCGCGTAGTTAGACTAAACTCGTTTCGAACATATTATCGAACAGCAAGAAATTGCAATGGATTCTTGAGCAGCACCTGTATGTGCAGCTCTACAAATGCTTGAAATGTGCTCTGTGACGCAGGTTCGGGGCCGTTAGCTGATCCCGTATGAAATGGATTAAAATTCGAGTGGCACTTCTTGAAGTTAAGATGATCATCTTTATCTATAGGCTTCTTATGTGACAGCCTGGCCGGCGGATATTTTTTAGTGCTTTCTTCGCATCCTTGATTCCTTGCCTCAAACAAGACCGTGGCAGACCGTTGAAATTTGCTTTTATTTCCTGCGTTGGAGAGAGCTTACGTGAATATCTACTGTCAAGGCTCACGCGCCCTCATATAAATTAATGTGACCTCGCATAATTTGTTGCATGTCCAAACTAACCTTATCGGAAAGCTTTGTATGCAATTGAGTGGACGCCGTGAACAGAGTATACACTATCTGCCCTTCCAACAATTACTACAAGATTAAGTTGCCGCAGCGCATTGCTGTGACACTGGAGTGCCGAGCACGATATGAGCCAGCCTTTAGCGCAGGCCGCAGCGAAGGAATTCGCGTGAAGTTTTCAACGCTGCGACCTATGACGAATAGGCCTGGCTAGCGCTACGCGATCCGTAGTATAACGCCACTCTGAACTGGAAGCTGCAGCGCGCGCGAGCCAGTCAGAGAACCACTATGCGAACGAAGCGCGATGTGCGACGGGAGTGCCGCCCTAGCGGACATGCCGTCGTGTCTCGGTCGTGTCATGTATGTGACGTGTCGATTCGCTTAACTTAATGGGCCGCATGCCTATTCAAACTCTGAGGCCTGTGCCGCGCAGTATATGCAGTGGTCATGTAGCGCTCGTTACGATATTGCAGGCTGTGCAGCCCAGGGTGCACCCGATGTCGCTGGCGATGCCATTAGCCTTGTCCTCTTCGTTCGCCTTCGTGCTGCCGGCGTCCACCTCACCGAACGCGATCGTCCAAAACATGGCGCGAACGGGCGTCCGCGACATGGTGCGTCACTTCGCGCGGTGGGAGAGCCGAACTCTCCGTAACTGTCCTAACCTAACTTAACCCGACCGTATGTGCGGAAGGTTTTCAGCGACGCGCACATAGAAGGCTTTTAATGAAAATCAGACATTTTTGCCGTCGTGTGTCTAACCGCGTGCACGATATTCCGCATGGCAAAGGTGTGTGGGAGAGAAATAACCCAGGAGAAGAGAGGGAGAAGATCAAATTCAAGAACCAACGAATACAAAGAAAAATAAACAAAACATAATGAAGCGGAGGAGACCAAACATGGTGGACGTGGTATATACAAACGGCGCTATGGAAATACAGTGTGTACAAATATTTCTCTTTTAAGTTGTGGATTACTGTCTAAAAATGAGAACTGCACTCACTGTGATGAGATAACCATGTCTTTCAGAGTTTGTGAAACAAACCACCATTCCGAATATGAGCAAGCAAAATCGACGTTCAAAGTCTGAATGTGTCTAGAAGGACAAGGCCTGGTACCTAAAGTGATTTTAACCGTTAGCAGACTCTGGCAATTTGTGTCCAATTACTTGACATGGAAGTGACAGGTGCTGGCATTGCCCGTCCTACCAATCCATAGTGCCGGTTATGCATGTTGCTATTACCTATATTAGATATTAGGCAAGCTAAGTCACTTAAGAATTGTACTTTTTATTTCGTTGCATCGATGTCAGCTTGCTTCCTTCACGTGCGACCTGTATGAACCACTTTCTTCGTTCTTATGAGCTACGAGCACGGCTAAGGCAAGACGTTAACACTCAATAGCTGAAGCAAACGATACTTGGTTGGTCTACCATCATTTTAATAATGCAGCCTACACACAGTGCAGAAGGGAGCTTCACGCAGCATGAAGAGCGGCGGCCAACACTTTTTTTTTTTAGAGTTTCTCCAATTCCGTTTTATAAGAGTAGGTGGCGCGAACATTTCACGGCGAAGTCAACCAATAGACTTGACGAGCTATCGCATTCAACAATATAAACTCCAGAAGGAAATTCACTTTACTCGAGCATATGGCATTCAGCTCGTCAGCTCATGTTTTCTGAAGAGGCAGCTTTATTCAAATACATGAAAAACGCAGAAATTCTTTTCTGCGATAACAAGTGGGGCGATTTTAACTACATTTGTTGCGCTTTAGAGAGAAAGTTAAATTCGATGGACAGTAGAAGCGGAATTTTGATTTAATGCCTGCAATGTTTTACAAGGATTTTTTTTTAATTTAAGTTTGAAGAAATTGGAAGCCCGAAGCTTACAAAATGCTCGCTCTGCACAAAAGCAGATATCGCTGTTCCGTAACTGCATCTGTTATCGCATGTAAGGCGGAGAAATTTTATATATGAATTCATAACTTACCTGTATTTGTTACAATGTTTACAAGGGTTTTGCAAAAGTCATACTCACATAAGAACGGTATGCTGCAGAGCGGTGTATAATACACCAATTTTGTCCTCTTTAGATATACTGTTATAGGCAATTTGCATAATTGTGATATCATTTGCAATTGCTAAGTTACAGGGTTGTAAACGTGATAGTTCCATTTTCTGAAAACAATTTTTATTTAAAAATTGACGGCATAAATGATAGATCCGCTTCCAACAGTCAGTAGATTTGAAGTTTTTCTTTTAAATTGAACAAACCTTTCTAAATTTCGTATGCTGGTTGCCGAAAGAACGATTTCACATTTACCATGTACTTAGATAGGAGCCCCCAAGCTAAAACTTCCTCTTAATGCAGGAAACTAGCCTGCACTGATCCAACAAATTATGCACTGATCCAACATACCAGCTGTATAACGAAAATTTTCACCAAATGTTGCGATGAGTATAGCACGATTAAAAGCAGAGACGAAATGAAAGCTTAGGCGTAGGTGACACAAATATTTTTATTTGGAAGTGATGAAGCACTTGTGCAAACATATATGTTCAGTCGAATAAGAAATATAACTGAAATGAGCGTTTGTGTGACAAGCCTATTTCTGGTTCGTGCAGCCCTCTCTTATCATCGCTGGAAGGATACGTTACGACTGTCCTTGGTTATCCTTCTTTTTGTCTCTAGTTACTTATGGCAACGGCTTTAATGAATATGTACCAACCCAACTTGTGTTGACTTTTCGTACGAAAAATTGCGTGAGCTTCTGCAGAAGTACATTGACGGGCCAACTTTTGTTGCGTGTTTTTCAACCATTCGTATATCAAGCCAACAGACGACATCCGCGTTTGTTTCTTCATCGTGATTATTTTGTTTGTTTGTTTGAAATGACTGCAACTGTCTTCCTCCAAGTTGACGATTCCTTTGTCTTAACGTTCATCGTGCTCTTATATGTTTTGCTGATCAGGCCGGGCACGGTTTTTTCCTGGCCCTCATCTGCGTCGCCGTGACTACCATGATGACGCTCACTTGGGGGCGCTTCCTGCTACAGCTTGGAGAGTTTCCGGAGTGGGCCGCTGACAATGCGACGACAACTGCTGAGCTCAGTGGACTGTAACCGAGAACTGGTCATGCGGCACGCCTCCTAATGCCAGTAAAGCCGTCCGTACATGCACCACACATAGACTAGCGAGACGACATGTAATATTATCCTTCTTTAACATATATTGCTTCTTCTTTTACTTACTTGATAAAACACGATGCAAATCCTCAGACAGGATGCTCACTCCATTTCGTCAAAATGAATATTTCGCGCTTAGCACATAGTAATTGTATTCTTCAAAGCCTCAATTTTAGCTACTATAATCATTATCACATTACCGTACGCATCGAGCAGCACACACAGATAAAACGCCCTCGTAATCGTGGTAGGTTAGTACGGAGCGGTAATACCGTACCGTATACCGCACTTACCGTACAGTAATACGGCTCTGCTAAAACTCTCTATTCACTACTTTCGTGACTGCGTCGGTCCTGGCTATTCTCTGCCTCCTCTCTATCATTCTACCTCCCCTCTGGACTTACACGTTAATAGAAAAGTAAGTGCTGCAATTTCTGCAATGTTTTTGCGGGGCATCACGGATAATTACAGCTGTCAAGATAACTGCAGCAAATCTGGCGACGCCCAAGGAGCTCCAGAGGGAATTGTGCACATGCAATGCGACGGGAAAACCCAAACGAGTTTCTCGCGTCGCCTTTCCTCTCTGCTATGCTCCTGCAATGTATGTGCAGGCTCTCAACCACCCGACGACGCATCGTGCAAGACAGCCACTGCTGCAGCAGCAGCAGTGGAAAAGTTGAAGGAAGAGGCAAAGGAAGCTTCGTTTTAAGATTGCGAATGAGTAGCGTCTTCTAACTAGTGAAATGCATTGTGGGCGCTATTGTAAAACGTCACCAAGCCACATGAAAGATGTCAAAATTACTTCTGATACGCCATCCAGTTGCCCCTCTTAAATTGTTAGAATGGTTGCTAAAGAAATGACATTTTCTCAAAGAAATATTAAATTAAAAATGTGCCCCTTTATGTAACGGCTGCTTCTGTTCGCTTTCCCACTACTCATTTTACTATAGGTATGTTCCATTCCCCTGCACCACCTGAACCAGTTCACTAGGTGCTGCACTTTGCCATTCGTTTCAGTTGTGTAGCAGTTGCACCCTCTGAACCACGCCGTTTGTTACAAAAGGTGCCGGTAAGGTGCAAGCTCACGATTTCGCTGCACCCTCTCTGCAGTACGTCTATTCAATTCAGTCAAGTATCCCTGCACCTTCTACACCTATTCACGGTGCATTGTACCTATTTCTTTGATTCCTCAAGGTGCAGCGGTGCACCCTGCACCACGGTGCTCGATTGAACGGGGTTAAAGACAAGGTGCCGCTGCGGCGCAGTGCACCATTGAACCTTGCAGTTAGTGGGTGCACCCCGGCACACCATAACTGGCACCTCTTGCACCTTTTCATTTGTGGTGCCGTGCACCTTTTTTCTGAATCGAGCACACCCCAGTTGGTGCCGACTTGGTACAGAGTACAGATACGAAGCAGCACCGCAGCAGACGACACAGCACACATGCGCAAGCGCCGTTAAAACCCCGCTTGCTTGCGCCTGCTGTGTTTAAACAAGCGCGGGTGAACTTATACCTCAGGAGCCGATTAGACAATCAGTTCAGGACCTCTCACACTTACGCAATCCGTGCACATTACTCGGACAAAGCATAACGTCTGCACCGCGTCGGCCCTTGATGTTCATTTTGAGCGATACGCTAGGTCTGCACCACAGAGATCGAACTGCTCAATTTATGAACTCGTGAAGCGTAGTGAACTGGTTCTCAGTGGTGCAGGCGAATCGACCATACTTTGTGTCCAACTTGTGTTCGTGTCTGTCGCGAACGTTTCCACGTGACTAGTGCAGTGCGCAGCCTGTTCCCTTTGTAGTAGTACAGTAAAAATACATCTTGCAGTTCATCCCCGCCGATAGCTAATTTGCTATAGAGTGGTGGACTGTCGAGGTTTCGTGCTATAGGCCTGCATAGATCGCTGGTTCGAATGCGGCTAGACAGTGGAACGTTTCTGTTTTTCTTCTTTGCCTGACCATGTGCCTTCTTAAAACAACAGTTATCTTGTTCGCGGCTGGAAAAGGGCGGAGGGAGGCAGTGATGTTGTCTTATAATGGGCGAGCAGTATGTCTATTGCCAAGACGTTTCCTACGTCAAAACTGATCAAATTGGCGATGTGGGTGTCTGCTCACTAACTTTTAGGTGGACGCTTGTCTCCCTGACCGTTAAACATTCGTCCTTTAAAAAAGTACGCGAAGTCAGTTTTGACGCTGACGAAATATTATTCAAATCTCTGTTTACATTACATTGTTGGCAAAAATGCTGATTATTGCTGTGGGAAATGAAAGGCATACTTTTGTTTTCTAGAATTTTTTCCCGAAACCCATCAGCACTTTTATACGTCAAGTATTACGTCACGTATTTTATCGTATTCTCTCGTGTCCGGGCAGTTTTGGCGCAGGAGAAGAGAGAGAGAGAAGAAACTTTATTACAAAGTGAAAGGATTTATGTGGCTGGGGCCCTTAGTCCAGGGCCCCAATAGCTGTCGCTACCGCTCGTGCTCGTCGTATCAGGGCCAGCCAGACCTGAGGCTCGGAGCGACGGAGGATCGCCTCCCACTGCGCATATGTTGGTTGGGGGATTGTAGAACAGGGATGTCCTTTGATAGTTTTTGGCACTCAGTCGTGACGTGGAACGTGGTCGGTGGTGCATCGCAGCCTGGGCAGGTGGCGCTATATAATTTTGGGGAGAACTTGTTGAGAAGGAGGAGGTTCGGATATGAGTTGCTTTGAAGCCGTCTCAGGGATACGGCTTCATTCCGGGAGAAGGATTTGGATGGAGGGTGATATCGCAAGAGCCCTAGTGTGTAAAAGTCTAGAGTGCCGCGGTATGTGTTGGGCAAATTCTGGGAGGCTTGATATGGGTTGCTCGCCTCACTGCCAGGTGCCCGGCAGGTTAGCTCTCGCGCAGCCGCATGAGCGTGGCCATTTCCCGACAGTGAGGCATGAGAAGGTGTCCAAATCAGCCTGATGCGTGATATTGAGGGATCTGGAATGGCGGGGAGTTTACGTTTGCTGCTGAGAGCGCGATCAGCTTCCTGAGATATATGAGCCCTGAGGTAGGCGCGAAATGCGCATTGGGAGTTTGTAATGATGCTGTGGTCGTGTTTTGGTTATCTCTTCATGTCACTGACGATGTGGTTGATGGCGAGTGCTATGGCAAACGTCTCCCCTGTGGGCCTTGGTTTGGATGCTACACGAGGTGACGATATTACTCTGATCGCCCGTCACCACCAACACTTGTCTTTGTTTCTGATCGCAAGAGCATAATGGGCAGCGTCGGTATAGATGGTGCCCTCCGGCTGGGCGTTGAGGAGTTTCCGAAGGTATCTAACACGTGCATCCCGGCGACCATTATGATGCTCTGGATGCATATTGCGCGGTATGGGCGGTATGGTGAGTAAGGTTCGGATGTTTGAGGGGACTGGGACATGCTCTCGCGTAGAGGGTGAATGCTGTAGGTAGTCCAGCCGTGATAGCAAATGCCTGCCTGTGGGGGTCAGTCTCAATCGTTCGAGTTGCGCCATTATGTGTGCTTCGATGTGTTCCTCGATAGTATTGTGTACGCCGAGAGCAAGTAGTCGTTCCGTGAAAGCATGTACAGGAATTCCGAGTACTTGTTTAACGGCTGTTCTAATAATTGTGTTTATACGGTTGGTCTGGGAAAGCGTAAGGTTGTGGTATGGGAGGTGATAGGTTAGCCGGTTTATAATGCATGCCTCGAGCAACCGCAGCATATCGACTTCCTTGAGTCCTGAGCGGCGGTCACTAACACGCCTCATCATATCGATGATTTGCTCACACTGTCGTCCAAGGAGATCTACCGTGAAGTGAGCTTTGGCATTGGATTGTACTTGATAACCAAAGATTCGGACCCTTTGTGCAGTGGGAAATGGTATGCCTTGTATTTTCACTTCAATAACTGGAATTGGCATTTCAGAGCTCCTTCGGGGTCGGATTAGTAATAGTTCTGATTTATGTGGCGCACATTCGAGGTCACCAGTCGCGAGGTACGCCTGCACTATATCCACCGCCATCTGTAGGAGGTCCTGAATCTCTCCATCCGAGCCGGTGCTCGTCCAGAGTGTCAAATCGTCAGCATATATCGCGTGGTATAGCCCCTCGACCTTCTCCAGTAACTGAGGTAGTCTCGCCATAGTTATGTTGAATAGCGTCGGCGAAAGCACCGACCGCTGAGGTGTCCCCGCTCCGGTAACTTTAATGTCTGATGACCAGTATTGGCCCATTCCCACTGTGGCTACACGGTCCTTGAGAAAGGCTCGCACGTAATTGTACATACGGGAGCCACAGTGGGAGTGGGCCAGGTTCTCAAGGATGAGACCACGGGAAACGTTATCGAAAGCTCCCTTGACATCAAGTGCCAAAAGAGCTCTCGTCTGCGTATGGGGGGTCAACGAGATCCTCTTTTATCTGAAGAACATCGTGAGGGGACAAATAGGGGCGAAATCCAAACTGCATGTGGGAGAAGAAATTTTGCATCTTAAGAAAGGTTGAAGCCGTTTTAGGATTACGTACTCAAGCAGCTTTCCAATGCAGGATGTGTAGGAAATTGGCCGTAAATTTTGGATTAACAGGAGTTTTCCGGGCTTGAGCATGAAAGTGATCTCGGCACGTCGCCATTCCAGAGGGAGAGTGCCGATGTGCCAATGCTGATTGTACATAGCACAGAGCATTTCCAGGTCCTCATCAGGGAGATTTTGCAGTAGAGTATACCGTATCCCGTCCTCACCGGGTGCCGCGTTCCTATGAATGTCTGGGAGTGCGGCTTTGATTTAGTGGGCAGTTATGTCTGTGCCTAGCGGGTCACTTTCTTCTCTATACGGATATTCCGAACAGCTTGGCTTAAAGCCACGGAAGAGATACGTTTGTTCAAGGTCCCTCAGTAGCTGGGAAAGGAGTGGGTATGAGCCATGGTGTGTGCTGACGTGTCTCACATGTGCTCCTCGATTTTTCGGCAAAAGGCCCGGTAATTCGCCCCAGCTCATGCAAGGTCTCACACAGCGGCATCCGTGAAGTTACAAGGACCGTGTGGATACCGAAATCTGAGGTGCGAAACCATTTCTCTCCGATTTAGGAGGATTTTTTCTACGAACACAGTGTCACTGCGAGCTAAGCCTGAAGAAAGCAGGACCTAGCGGCCGTGCATAGGCGTGGTCCGGCGGGGCCATCGACCTTGCCGGGGACTTAGAGGCGACGTGCTTCAAGAAAATGGCGTCCGCTATGCGTGTGGAAGTGGACGGTGAAGAAATAATGCCGGAGCAAGTTTCCGAGAAGTTTGGCTGGCGCGTCGCCGGTGAGAAGAAGACCCAAGAGCAAGAGAGCAAGCTAAGTCTAACCCCGGTCAACGGGGGGCCGGCGGCTGCCGGGCATCGTCGCCCGCAGCGGAAAAATTTCAAGAGCAAGCTACTCAAGGCAGCGAGGATGCCTGTGTTGCCGAGGCAAGATATCAAGATCGTCATGCGTCCCAGGGGAGGTCTGGACATTGGGGAAGTATCTAGATTCGAGATCAGCCGAGCCATCGTCGCAGCTGCGAATGTGAGTGGCGAGGAGGTGACGCAAGATGTTGTTTGCCCGAACAAACAGCAAAACATAGTTGTTATCAGTACGCCTAAGCGAGAGAACGCGGACCGCTACTCGGCAGTCAGAAGCATCACTGTCAACGGCACGGCACACGAAGTCAGCGCCTACGAGACCGCCCCCCACGGCACCGTTAAGGGCGTCATCAGGGGTGTCCCGATGACGGACACTATTCAAGAAATCAACGACTACATCGTTCAAGAGTATAACCCTACTGCTATGCAAGCCAACCGCATCGGCAAGACGACAACGGTGGTCATCGCATTCGACGGCGACAAGGTCCCGAACTACATCAGATACGGCAACCTGCTGGTCGAGTGTTCGTTGTATCGCAAGCAGATCGATATGTGCTACCCGTTGTGGTCGCCTCGGTCACCGGATGGACGTTTGTCCTAACCCCGAAGACAAGATATGCCGCGGTTGCGGCATGAAGAATCCTGAAGAAAGCCATGTTTGCAGTAACCCCAAGTGCAGCCTCTGCGGGGGCAACCACTTCACCGCGGACAAGGAGTGTACAGCGAGGTTCAAGACGCCATACGTCGTTCGTAAACGGCGTTGGGAACGTCAGCAACGAGAACAGGTGCAGCAGCAGCAGCAGCAGCCGAGGGGGCCAGCGTGGCAGCAGACAGCGTGGCAGCCACCGAGCGGGCGTCGTAGCCGCTCCCAGACCAGGCGAGGGAGAAGCACGAGCGATACCAGGTCACCATCGGCAGCTGGGGCTCGCAGGCGAGAATCTCGTTCGAGGTCCAAGTCGAAGACCCGGCGGAGCAACGGCGCCGAGAAACAGGTGGGCTGGGCAGCGGGGTCTCCCGTCGCTCTCGACAATAGCAATTTCCCTCCCCTCCCCTCCTCCCGCCCTTCCAAAGACAACGAGTGTAGACACTGTTTGGAACTCAAGGAGATGATAGAGAGGCAGAACAATCAAATCAAGGACCAAAACAATCAGATAAAAGCAATGATGGAGCGTATCGAGACGCTCAGTAGAACAAAGAACAGTGATAATGACGTTATTGCAGTTAAAAGGAAAGTACCCAAGAGAGACACCACCAGCGCTACTCCAGCGGTGACGAAGCTGATCACGTCATCGGCGCAGATCACATCACCGGCGTTGACGCAGTCAGTGACTCAAACTCCACAGACGGCAGTGGTTGCCATGGAGGAAGAGAAGGCTGAGGCCGCCGTTGCTCCGACAATGGAGTCGGTCATGAGAATGCTTACGCAAATCTCCAGCCAAGTTTCCCAAATGTCTGCGCAAGTGAACAATCTAACAGTAAGAATAGATAATGTGGAGGCCAAGTGCAGCCAACTCTCCGTTAGAGTCATGACGATGGATGCGAAAAATAAGCATCTCACCGTTGCCAAGATGAAGTCACCACGGCTTAATCTACGGGTCAGGCCGCGAAAAGTTGGTTCCGTGCGCAAATCTACCGCTCAAAAAGTAGAAAATGACGAAGACTAAAGGGAAGCAGAAAGAGACTGCGATGTTATTTCAATGGAACTGTAGGAGTATTAGAAACAAGATAGGGGAGTTACAACTATTCGTTGATAAATTGGACCAAAAACCGGATATCATAGCGTTACAAGAGACCAACGGCCGGGCCAAGCTCGCAGGATACATTACGTATACGGACCCTAGCGAAAAGGGTACTGCGATCTTGGTCCGCAGCAACGTGGCGGCCACACAACACGTGACCGCTCAGCGAGGCTGCGAGCATACGCTCATCGAAATTCACAGCAGAAGAGTGGGGGGGGACAAGAACTTTTTCGTCCTGAATGCTTATTGCCGACCGTCCAGCAGGGTCATTGACTTTGAAGGCACCATATTGGACTGCATTAAAGAAGCAAAAACAAGACCGATTTTAGTGCTAGGAGATTTTAACGCCGCCCACACGATGTGGGGTTATAAATATTCGTCCAAAAGAGGAAACCAATTGGTTAAAGCTATAGAGGACCACGACATGGAGGTGGTTAATGAACCGGGTGTACCAACCAGGACAGGCACTAGCACGGTCAGAGACACCACACCTGATCTGACGCTAGTTCGGGGGAACCTCGACGTAACTTGGCGTAACACGGGGGAAAATCTTGGCTCGGATCACGATATAATTTGTGTAACCCTCGGGGGGACTGACATCAAGGCGAAACTGGGTCAAGCCAACATTACAGACTGGGACCGTTTACGTAGAAGCGCAGACAGTGAAGGCGAGGATGAAAACCAAGACACCAAGACGTATGAGGCATGGGCCAAAAAGCAACGCGAATTTGTAAAGAAATTTACGCAGAAGATTACTACTACCACGCAAATACCCTTCGTAGACAGCAGGCTTAGTCACATGTGGGCGGCCATGCAGGCACGGTCTTACTCGAAGGTGGAAGAGGCAAAGACATAACAAGAAGCTTCGCAGACGTATACACGCGCTCAACAAGCAAGTGTCCGAGTATGCGGAACAACTATGCAGGGAAAACTGGATGAAGATGTGTGATGACCTGCAAGGCACACTGTCTACGAAGAAGACTTGGAAGCTGTTGCGACACCTCATAGATCCATTAAAAAGCAAGAGCGCATGCGTCCGAGATCTCACAAGAACGATCAACAGTTACGACGGTGACGGGGAGAAGCTCATTCGTGAACTCACAAGTAAATACCTCAAGACCGAGAAGAGCGGTAACCCGACTCACGAGTATGAAGGCGATAGCAACGTCGAGATGGACGAAGCCTTCACCGAACTGGAGCTGGTTGCGGCCATCGATGAAAGTAATCAAGGCAGCGCACCGGGAATTGACGGCGTTACATACAAGATGCTAAAAAATATGGGCGACAAAAGCCGAGCAGAACTGCTAACCCTCGTCAACGCGTCCTGGGAGAAGGGTTCGTTACCAAAAGAATGGAAAGAAGCGGAGGTGCATTTCATTCCCAAGCCGGGGAAACCACCCCACGTCGACAATCTACGCCCCATCTCCCTCACGTCATGTGTAGGGAAGGTGGTCGAGCGTATGGTGTTCAAGAGACTACAGAGACATTTGGATGTCACTGATCAGATGCCACCGACCATGTACGGATTCCGGAGGCACCTGAGCACGCAAGACGTCTTGGTGCAAATACACGAGCTGGTTATCAAGCAAGCGAAGACCCCTACGCCAAGAGCTATCCTGGCGCTCGATCTCAAGGGGGCCTTCGATAACGTCACACACGAAAGTATTCTTCGTAACCTGCACCAAACTGGATGCGGAAAGCGGACATTCAAATATGTGCAGGATTTCTTAACCAATAGAACGGCAACCATCAAAATTGGAGAGGAGAAGTCGGAACCGATAGCCCTGGGAGACAGAGGCACTCCGCAAGGATCGGTTCTTTCGCCGCTTCTCTTCAACCTGGCACTCCTCCCTCTCCCGACTTTGCTTCAAGACATAGAGGGCATAGATCACGCTCTCTATGCAGACGATATCACTGTGTGGACGTCGAGGGCAGGGTCGGAGAGTTGGATGGAGGAGACCCTTCAGAGAGTGGCAAAGACCGTGCACGAGTTCGCTAAATCGTGCGGCCTCAGTTGCTCGCCACAGAAGTCCGAGTTACTCGTCATCAAGCCAAGAAGAAAGAAAGGAGACCAAGAGAACGTACGCATCACCATCGACGGGACGACCATAACACCAACCACGCAAGCACGTATCCTGGGTGTCATCTTCCAGAACAATGGCAAGGCGGGAGCGTCGATCGACAAAATCAAAGTTTCAACGGAACAAATTTCGAACATGATCAGAAGAGTCACAAACAGACAAAGGGGATTGAAGGAGGACGATTTACTGACGCTCGTCCAGGCCTTCTTGACGTCGCGCATCGTTTACGCGGCGCCGTACCTCAAGTTGCTGAAAAAAGACAGGGACCAGTTGAACGTCATTATACGAAAGGCAACCAAGATGGCGCTGGGCATTCCGAAGCATTCTTCGACCGACAAGCTTCTCGGCATGGCCAAGCACAACGTCGTCGAAGAGCTAATAGAAGCTCATCTATCTAATCAAAGAGTTCGGCTCAGTCAGACGTCGGCGGGACGTCGCGTTCTTGCCAAGCTGGGCTGGCAAGAGGCAGAGCGGAAGGAAACGGGGCCGTTACCCAGGTTGTGGGTGCATAAAATCCACAGTAAGCCACTGCCTAGAAACATGAGGTCGGGTCGTAACGACGGCCGCAGAGCAGCTCGTATAGCGGCCTTGACGGAGACTTTGGGTCAAATAGTAGAAGAGGAAGAGGGGGTCACTCTCTTCACAGACGCTTCGTTACCCAAGTATTCATCGAAAGCAACGCTGGCAGTTACGACGCGGGATGTGCTCGTAACCTGCGCCTCCATCAAGACGTCTTTTCCAGAGGTGGCAGAAGAGGCCGCTATAGCGCTAGCACTCGCGCAGCCCAAGGTGGGAAGAATTGTCACCGACTCGCAAAAGGCGTATAACAACTACAGGAAGGGGTGGGTGTCTCTTGCGGCACTAGATATTCTCCAAAGTAAACGCGACGTACCTGAAAGGAAAGTTGAGTTAATATGGACACCGGCTCACTCTGGGCTGGAGGGCAACGAACTTGCCCACCAGTTCGCCCGAGAGATGGAACACCGGGTTGAGGAAGATGAGCCACAGTCCATATTTACTTACAGAGACATTACGAACCATTATAAGACGGAGAGGCGCCGTTACCCCGATCCTCACAAATCGCTTAGCAGAGAACAGCAAGTGATCTACAGGCAATTACAGGCAGGATCCTTCCCGCACCCTTACCTTCAAAACAAGATGTACCCGGAAAGGTACGAGAAGGATTGTACCTTCTGCAAAACTCATTTAGGCACGCTCCAACACGTCATTGGAGTATGCAATTTCATCAAGGCGATCCCCCCACCTCTTAACTGCCCCACTACCCTACCCCATGCCTCATCCACCCTTACCGAGCGATGGGAGACCTTGCTAACCAGCACCGCCCTGGAAGACCAGCTCGTCCTGATCTCCAGGGGCCAGGCGGCTAGGGAAGCATATGGGTCCCGTGAAGAGGGAACCACTTCCATCGACGGCGTCTAAGAAGATGTCGAGCTCGGCTCAATAAAGTTGTTTCTCTCTCTCTCTCTCTCTCTCCCTCAGTAGCTGGTCTCCGTCTCCTCCGTACTGGTGGAGGAATATTTGAAGCTGCCTATTTTTATGGGATTTCGTATTTCTCAGATCTATTAGCGAGCGAAGGATGGCCCAGGTTATCGCGGTGCCCAGCGTACCACTTAGCTTACCACAAAACGTTTGTCAGTTAGCACTGGTTAGCTGGTCTGTGTATTCCTTGGCTGCTTCCGTGATTTGGGATATTCTGTAGCGAAATTTTCTATTGAACTTTTGCCGCTTCCATTGCTTCGTGAGACCTCGGCGCGCGTCCCACAGATGTAGGAGATGCGGGTCAACCTCGCGGGTCTCTGTGGTCGTGGTTATGCGGCGTGTGATTTTGTTTAGATCATAGAACGACAGAAAGCTGAGCTAGTTGGTAAGGATTCATTATGAAAAATAGAAGCCTCTACTCTTGTGTCCTGCCTGCACGCCTCACTTCTATTTTGCATAATGATTTGTTTAGATCGTTGCGTAAATCACTGAGCCAACTGGCATAATTTTGGAGGCTTTCATCTCCTGTGGCTCGATCCCTGCGGATGTTGCGGAGTTTGGTCCAATTTGTAATGCAAGTTCTTTTCAGCGCGTTTGTAACTTCCACGATTGATGCGGATGATGAGAATGTGGTGATCGCTACCCAGCGTCTCACCAGTATTGCAGCCACTCGCCGTGGACCCCCCTCGTGAAAGTGAGATCCGGGCAAGTGTCTCTCTCGACACTAGTTCCCTGGCGACTAGGCTGGGTAATAATAATAATAATATTTGGGGTTTTACGTGCCAAAACCACTTTCTGATTATGAGGCACGCCGTAGTGGAGGACTCCGGAAATTTTGACCACCTGGGGTTCTTTAACGTGCACCTAAATCTAAGCACGACTAGGCTGGGTAGAATCTGTTATGATGGTGAATCGGTGATTATGCGTGAAGTCCCAAAGTCGGGTGCCCTTTGGTGTGTTACTGCGATAGCTCCAGGCCACGTGTGCGGCATTGAAGTCACCGCACACTACGTACACTGGGCCCATCTTGAGCTCCAAGTATAGGTATTGAAAATAGTCCCACCAAGCACGAGGTGCGCTGTATACATTTAAGATATACAGGCTATTTTGTCGCGTGTTCACGGGGACAATCTCAATGATTCGATAAGGGAAAAAATTATGGGGTTTTACGTGCCAAAACCATTTTGTGATTATGAGGCACGCCGTAGTGGAGGACTCCGGAAATTTCGGCCACCTGGGGTTCTTTAACGTGCACTTAAATCTAAGTACACGGGTGTTTTCGCATTTCGCTCCCATCAAAATGCGGCCGCCATGGCCGGGATTCAATCCCGCGACCTCGTGCTCAGCAGCCTAACACCATAGTCACTGAGCAACAACGACGGGTCGATTCGATGAGGGATGTCTGACGTGAGAGTAGCATGGGTATAGGTGAGTTTCCTGGACACGAGCGCGCACACTTTCGCCTCGTCCGAGCCCCTCATGGTCTCGTAGCCACTGATAGGAAGTGTGGCGCCCGGCTCTTGGAGAAGTATGATGTCCGGCAGTTCTGACACTGCGGCAACGTACTGTTGCAGCGAGCCCCGTTTAGATCAGTACCACCTGCAATTCCATTGCCACAGCGTCAGTCCCACCGTTCTGTCCACGTCAGTCCCACCGCACCTATTGGAAAGCTCCAGCAAAATGAAGACTTTGTCGGTCATGGTCTCGCTAGTTTATTTGTTTGAACACATGCTTGTATCAGCCTTTCGCACTGCCGCAGCTCTTGAGATTCGCTACGAAATGTTTTCAATAACCTCCTTTGCACCGTTTTGTTCAAAGTTAAACGGCTCTGTCGAACATGTCATAGAGTCAACTGTTGAAGAACCATTATACTGGTTTTGACTCTACTGATAAACAGCCGCTGCAGAAGCCACACAGGCAGCCGCTGCAGTTTCGGCCGCCTTTCTCTCCTGCACCTTCTCCTTGAGGCTCCGCAATCGCAGCAGCAGCGTATCGTACTGCGCGGTCGTGTACTTGTAGCCGAGCGGGTCCCACAACTGCCGGCCCGTCTGATGGAGCCGCGCCTTGACCGCGTTCTCGTGCTTTCCAGATAACTCGAGGAACGACTCGAGTATGACCTTCCGGAAGGTCGGCGGGCACTGGGGGTCCTCCCGGAGAGCCGCGTCGACTTGGTCGCACACGGCCACCCGGATCGCCTCGTGCTGGACGAAGATGTCGTAGTTCTCCGCGTCGACCAGCCTCGCTTCCCGCGTGAACTCGTAGAGAGGGCGCTCACCGAACAGTTGCTGTATGGATACGAGCGTGCTAGAGAGCGACTGGGCGGGATTCCAACCCGGTCCGGCGTTCCCCGTGCCCAGGGCGCTGAGGCACACCATGCCGACGGTGCAGAGGTGCGGGTGGAATCGAACTCGGCCTTCGTCCGTGGTCAGGAACCGCACTCGGGGCGGGCTCACCGGGTAGTCCGGCGGGCACTTGACAAAAAACTGGAAGGCGCCTCCTTCGTACGGTGAACCCGGTGCGCCAAGCATTAGCACGTTAATCCTTGTGATGTCGCTTTCCTCGGGGGCGATGAATATCCTCGGCGGTCGATTCGTGACGAAGTCGAAGATGTCCCTCTTCAGCCTTTGGAGGCAAACCGGGGTCGGCTGCTCCTCAAGGTGCTTCAACGGGTCCCAGACACTGACCTTTTTCGTCGGCAGCATAATGAAGGGTTTTTGGGCATGGGCAAAGAAAGCCGCAGAATTTTCTGAAGCGAGACCAGTCCGCGTTGTGCCCGTCCTACAGCGGAGCGCTCAACTTGTTGATGTCGATGTGGATTCCTTCTCTTCTTCTTCTTGGTCCTCAGTGAAATGACGCAACCCACTCTGGGGGATCGGACATGCATCGGGTGGTGAGGAAACTGTGATTATTAAGTTTCCAGGAGAATAAAGTGAAATGAAGTAGGTATTTGTAAATGCGAAATAAAGTGTCAACTGTTACAGAGATGAATGATCAAATATCTGAGTACTACAGTAAATGTATGGGATCATATGAAGCAAAGAAACAATTTTAGCAAGCAATTATTTTTGTTTCGCGCAGAAAGTTTCAGAGGGCTTCACAAACGTTCCTGTGGCTATAATGCAGTACCCTAGCGCTAAAGGAAAGAATTGATGGAAGAGTCAAATTCAGGCTAAGGTTTTGGAAGGGTTCCAGAAATTTTTTACTTTGAATAATGAAGCGGCGACAGGTCAAGAAAAACTGTTGCAAAGATTCAAGTTCATTGCACAAAGGACACAAAGCTAAAATCGCAATACCACACCTGTGGAGGATAAAGTTCAGTGGGGGGACTCGGCACCCTAGCCTCGTAATCCCTACTTCGATTTTTCTTCTCTTTCAAATTTTGGCACGTACCCATAGGGGGTATTGGCCATAGTTCTCAGTGGAAACATAATATGAACTTCTTGCTCCCTGTTGATTTATTGATCTGTACTATTCATATTTAATTAATAGTAAATACAAATTGTTTTGTTTCCGCATATTGAATAGTGGTCATGCCGATTATGACGAAGACGCTATATTATGAAAACAACGCGACTGAGCGTTAATAATGATGAATATGTGCTTAAAATGATAGTCTCCTAGTTGCAATGACGTACTCAAATACTATCTGACACACTTCCTTTCGGGTTCGGCCAAGGGTGCTTGCCCCAAAAGATGAAATGTTAATCACTGAGAGAGGAAGGCCCATACGCGATAGGGGCTGCTCTAAGTAGGTCTTTCTTTCGGAATTATATTTTCGGCAAAATAGGAGGAAATAGTCAAGTGATTCTATATCCCCGCATGATGCACAAATGTTCGATGGTGTGAACCCACATCTACTCATCAGGGGCGAATAGTGCCCGAGGGGGGAGGGGCGATTATGGGCCTTCAGCCCCCCCCCCCTCCCCGAAATCTTATCGTGCTGTCATGAACCACCGACCGAAACAACCCCTGGCACCGGAGATCATTCTGGATTTTGTCTAGAATGTCTTTTTCACGCTAGAAAAGACATTTCAGCGCGAACATTTCGAACTCGGGCTGGATTTCGGGGCAACGCCCATGCACCTGAGTCACATAACGCGAGGAGCCCCGTCCGAGCACAAAGGTTCTAAAAGGCGGTGGCGCGTGGATGTAGGGGCTTTAAAAGGTTCAAGGGCGTTTTGACGGCCAGCGGGCTCGTCGCGGCATCTGGCGGAGGCCGTGGAATATACGGAGAGCATGGATTTCGATTTCGAAACTTTATGGGTATAACGATCTTATAAACTTTTGATGCGAAAGGTGCATTGACATTTTCAAAGTCGTGCTCTAGATTTTCAATTCCGCAACTTTTCGGGTTTAATGTTATGAACCATCATGGGTGAACCGATTATGGTTGCTCAGTCTCGTCTGTGCAAGGGCGAAAAGCGCGGAGGAAGCGTGCCTCCTTCCGTCACGCGCGATATAACAGGCGGTGTGCAGGGAGTGGGGGGGGGGGGGGGGTGGAGCCTTAGGATTCTGTGATCTGTGAATCTGTGATTGCGCAACATGTTTATTTGCCTTGTTTGAATCATCATATACAGTGACTTTTCCTTACATATACGTAGATTTGTCGGAGACTTATACGCATATTTAAATATCTTGTTGCGACGTTTTGAGTATACGCCCAGTGAACTTTTTTGCCAGTGACCCTTTTTTGCCGTTTATCAAGCTATATCTTCGCATTTGTATTTTCCATTGTATCTGCGCATTTATAATGTACGAGGGCAAGTAAAATGAAAGTGAGCCAACCCACCCCGAGCAATAATGGTTCGGTTCGTTATCTGCGTGGCATGCGCGTAGCACACAGACATCTCTCATTTACAAAAGTGACACGCAGGTGTCAGGATAAATGTTCTTTAATGCTCTCGTACACGTGATTAAACATGATTGCGTGACATACTGGACGCTTCAAAAGTTGAACAGCATGGTGCCGTGAGGTTTTTGACAACTGAAGGTGCTTCCCAAAAAGATTTATTGCCGTATGGCTGCCGTGTACGGCGAACCTTGCATTTCATTGGTCACTGTGAAGCGTTAGTGCAAACGGTTTCGAGAATAATGTGAAAGCTGCAAAGGTGATCCAAGACCGGGCCAAAGCCACCGTGCAATCGCCCCTAACACAAGTGCAAAAAATGATGAGCTGATTAGACAAGAACAGAGGATGAGTATCGATGAACTGGTAGAGCGTGTAAACATCAGTCACGGTTTGTTTCACAACATAATTCATGAACACCTCGGTTATCGGATCTCGGGTGCGCAATGGATGCCCAAGACTTTGAACCATCGCCTGAAGACGGAGAGGTTGGGCGCTGTCTTGACTCATCTGATCCGGTATCACGATAAGGGTGACGACTTCTTGTCTGCAGTTGTGATAAGGGACGAATCATGGTGGCACTACTACGAGCCTGAAACACGACGGCAAAGCTTACAGTCGAAACATTCGAATTCGCCACCCCCCAAAACAGTAAAGGCTACCATTTCCGCCGGAAAGTTGTTGTTGACTTTCTTTTTTCGATCGTCAGAAGCCATTACTGATCGAATTTGCGAAACCTGGAGAGACTGTCAATCGTGTCCGATATTGTGAAACGCTGGTTTGGTTATGTGTCGCCATCAAGAACAAACGAGGTGGGAAACTGAAGAATGGGGTCATCTTGCTCCACTACAATGCTCGCCCCACGTCTCTGATGTGGCTAATACAAAATTGGTAAAGTTCAAGTGGGAAACGCTGCAACATGCGCCATACAGCCCGGACATGTCGCCGTGAGACTTCTACATATTGGGGCAATTGAATAAACAGCTCCGCAATGCCTCATCACCTCGAGAGTACCGGAATCTTGGAAGAACGCTAACATAATCCTAATCCACAAGGTAGGGGACGCCAAAGACTTGAAAAATTATAGACCGATCAGCTTACTGTCCGTCATCTACAAAGTATTTACCAAAGTAATCGCAAATAGAATCAGGAACACCTTAGGCTTCTGTCAACCAAAGGACCAGGCAGGATTCCGTAAAGGCTACTCAACAATAGACTATATTCACACTATCAATCAGGTGATAGAGAAATGTGCGGAATATAACCAACGCTTATATCTAGCTTTCATTGATTACGACAAAGCGTTTGATTCAGTCGAAACCTCAGCAGTCATGGAGACATTACGGAATCAGGGTGTAGACGACACGTATGTAAAAATACTGAAATATATCTATAGCGGCTCCACAGCCACCGTAGTCCTCCATAAAGAAAGCAACAAAATCCCAATAAAGAAAGGCGTCAGGCAGGGAGATACGATCTCTCCAATGCTATTCACAGCGTGTTTACAGGAGGTATTCAGAGACCTGGATTGGGAAGAATTGGGGATAAAAGTTAATGGAGAATACCTCAGTAACTTGCGATTCGCTGATGATATTGCCTTGCTTATTAACTCAGCGGAGCAATTACAATACATGCTCACTGACCTGCAGAGGCAAAGCAGAAGAGTGGGTCTGAAAATTAATCTGCAGAAAACTAAAGTAATGTTTAACAGTCTCGGAAGAGAAGAGCAGTTTACGATAGGTAGCGAGGGATGGAAGTGGTAAGGGAATACATCTACCTAGGTCAGGTAGTGACCGCAGATCCGGATCATAAGACTGAAATAATCAGAAGAATAAGAATGGGCTGGGGTGCGTTCGGCAGGCATTCTCAGATCATGAACAGCAGGTTGCCATTATCCCTCAAGAGAAAAGTGCATAACAGCTGTGTCTTACCAGTACTCACGTAAGGGGCAGAAACATGGAGGCTTACGAAAAGGGTTCTACTTAAATTGAGGACGAAGCAAAGAGCTATGGAAAGAATTATGGGTGTAACGTTAAGGGATAAGAAAAGAGCAGATTGGGTGAGGGAACAAACGCGAGTTAATGACATCTTAGTTGAAATCAAGAAAAAGAAATGGGCATGGGCAGGACATGTAATGAGGAGGGAAGATAACCGATGGTCATTAAGGGTTACGGAATGGATTCCAAGGGAAGGGAAGCGTAGCAGTGGATGGCAGAAAGTTAGGTGGGCGGATGAGATTAAGAAGTTTGCACGGACGACATGGCCACAATTAGTACATGACCGGGGTGGTTGGAGAAATATGGGAGAGGCCTTTGCCCTGCAGTGGGCGTAACCAGGTTGATGATGATGATGATGATGATGATGATTAAACAGCTCGAGGGAACCAGATTCGTATCGGACGATGACGTGAAAGAGTCAGACTTTTTGAAGCAGCAACCCAAGGAGTTTTATGAGACGGGAATAATGCGACCCGTTAGTCAGTGGGATAAATGTTTAAATGCTCATGGAGACTACTTTTAAATAAAATACCCCATTTGTCAAATATTCGCATTGGCTCACTCTCGTTTGACTCGCCCTCGTATATTTTGATGAAATCCTTCTTTTTATATGTGCTCTCTTTTGCCACTATAATTTCGGTGCAGTTATAATACACGACCGGTGATAGCTGCTGCTGCGCAATACATTGTAACAAAGGACAGCGTCATTGAGATTTTCCCCTGGCCATTGCATATGCACAAAAATGCGAACAAGGTTCTTGAATGATAAAATTTCATTAAAATATTTGTCCTCAACTTGTTCATTTCATGGCCTTTGCATTTTTTATACCGGCGGCAAGCACTTCGTTTCTAGTTTTGAACTGATATTGTCCTAAAGTTCGTGTGATATTTTTATTTACTCGTTAATAGACAAACACATGGAAGCACTGATATCAGTTATTTCGGACACAAATTTTTGGGACATACGAGTATATTCTATTATGAAAAAATGCATATTTTTCTTGTCTTGACAGTGTGTAGCGTTCAAGAATTCGTTTGCAGCATCTTTGGCAATGGTAATGCAGTTATTATTCATGTATTTCATCCCTTGACAAATTTTACAAGGAGGAGGCCGAGCTGTAGCGTGAGCCCCTCCCCCTCCCCCAAACGAAATTTCTGGCTACGCCACAGCTACTCATGTACAGATTTAGTTGTGGTATTCGACATCGTAATAGTGTATTGGAAACTTCGCATTGTTGAAAGGGACAAGACCGGACATTCCAGGGGAACGCTTAATGTTAGTAATCCGGTGCAGCAAGCAGGAGCTCATTTTTCTGCCTGGACATCTTGTCGCCTTCGAAATCTTGTTACCGCTTACAGAGTAAGGCTGGGTGTAAAGAAACTCCCTGGCCCACCAAACGCTGTCTTTGCCAAGTGGCCTGCCATCTCATTAAGTGCTAATCCACAATGTCCAGGTATCCACAAAAACCGAATTTCTTTAACATGATGTGAAAAAAAAAGTGTACCGATCGGTGAAATAGTGAATTATTTGTGCTTTCCAGCGACGTAAGAATTGACAGGCAGTCTGCGAGCAATATTATGCGTGACAAATTTTTAGAAATCTTGTGTACGGCCATGAATTCATCCACATAAATTGGAATGTAATCTGGAAGACGGATAGGAAATCTCCATGTTAGTGTTTGAGAGCAAATGGCAATTACTGATTTCTTATCTTATAGTGAGGCGTCCGCGGACACAACATTGTATGACGGAACCTGTTCCAGATACTCATTCAAGAGTCCGACTAGTGCCTGTTTAGCTATGAATTTATCATTCTTTGGAAATACGTTATCAAACTCACAAGTATTACATGTTTTCATTTAAGTTAAACATTGAACTGATCGTAGGTTAACGTTTATATTTACTAAAAGACTCTGCGTAAACACGACTTGGGTGAGCTTGTATCTTGGCCACATAGAATAAAAACAAGAGTGCCGGTTGCGCGACAAACACCGGGCAACTTGTCCCGGGAACATGTTCGTATGCTCTAAGAAAAGTTTTTACCTTTAGCAGCTGAAATATCGATGCTAAATCTGGCATGTTTGCTTCTATATACAGCACAGAGTTCGAAACATACTTGAGAACTCCAAGACACTGACGTAGGGTCCGTGTCTCTATCATGAATAAAGGTTTTTTTTAAAACAGGGTTGAAGTACCTCAGACAGGCTGGCCAACGTTTCGATAGGTGGACCTATCTTCGTCAAAGGCGGCCTCGTCATCCTCGGCGTGTTAGTTTTAAAGGGTTAGTGCAGTGACGTCACGTGCGGGTGTTGTCGCTGGCGGCTGGTTTTAAAGAGAGAGATTACAAGAGGGAACAGGCGCTGTCGTCCGACGTCTGTGAGCCTCATTCTCAAGACGAAGGGACAAGAGCGTGAGAGTGGGCACGCGGGGAGGAAAGAAAAGAAATAGAAGCAGAAAAAAGGGGAAAAGAAGGAAAAAAAAGCAGGGGGGTGCCAGGGCCGTACCAAGACACAACAAAGGGGGGGTGAAAGAAAAAGAAAGAGAAAAATGAAATCTTTAAGAAATACGGGGGCTTGGGAGCGTGTTGGGGATACGAAAGGTTAGGAGGTAATCCGGGGGAGTCGTTGGCGGCATGTTTTTGAGGCATTAGAACGGCCGGTCAAGCAATAGGTCGAGTAATTTTGAAATAGTTAAGGTGGCGACGGGGAGTCTGCGGTGCAATGGTGGGGTGACTGAAAGGCAGCGGCATGGTCTTTCAAGGGGCACTGCCCCACGCGCTTAACGTAACGACACCTACGTTAAGCGCGTGGGGCAGTGCCCCTTGAAAGACCATGCCGCTGCCTTTCAGTCACCCCACCATTGCACCGCAGACTCCCCGTCGCCACCTTAACTATTTCAAAATTACTCGACCTATTGCTTGACCGGCCGTTCTAATGCCTCAAAAACATGCCGCCAACGACTCCCCCGGATTACCTCCTAACCTTTCGTATCCCCAACACGCTCCCAAGCCCCCGTATTTCTTAAAGATTTCATTTTTCTCTTTCTTTTTCTTTCACCCCCCCCCCCTTTGTTGTGTCTTGGTACGGCCCTGGCACCCCCCTGCTTTTTTTTCCTTCTTTTCCCCTTTTTTCTGCTTCTATTTCTTTTCTTTCCTCCCCGCGTGCCCACTCTCACGCTCTTGTCCCTTCGTCTTGAGAATGAGGCTCACAGACGTCGGACGACAGCGCCTGTTCCCTCTTGTAATCTCTCTCTTTAAAACCAGCCGCCAGCGACAACACCCGCACGTGACGTCACTGCACTAACCCTTTAAAACTAACACGCCGAGGATGACGAGGCCGCCTTTGACGAAGATAGGTCCACCTATCGAAACGTTGGCCAGCCTGTCTGAGGTACTTCAACCCTGTTTTAAAAAAGTTTATACCACAGTGTGCCATTCCATCTGCCAGCCCCTTTCTTGTTTTTGGACATGAATAAAGGTTGCAATTTATAATTTGGAGAGCCAGATATCAGCACAACGAAATTCCAGAACAGTTTTTACATAAGCGCGATAAATGTAGAGTATCACTACGCATACCAAACTTCCTGTTGCATTTTCTCGTCAACCGACCAAGAGCGATTTCAGTTTTTCTCAGAACGTTTTTTACATGAAGACACCAGTCTAGGTCAGGATCGTAAATGACTCCCAGGTACCTTACAGTGTCTACCTGCGGAATCAGTTGATTCTGATACACAAGGGATAAGGAAACCGATTGATGCGTAGGGAATACAAGAAGGGCACTTTTGTTAATATTAAGGACCAGGCGCAAATTATCCAGCCAGACCACAAGGAAATTTAAATACGCTTGCAACTTTTGTTAAAACATGTGAATTTTCTTAGCGCAAGCAGAGAAAACGTACATACACCGTGACATCCTGCATTATTAATATCATGTAATAGTATATTAAACAATAGTGGGAAAGCACTGAACCCTGAGGAACACCTCAGGTCTGGGAGAACCACTCGAATGTTGCTTTCCATTTGTGCAGAAAAATGTTCTTCCGTGCAAGAAGTCATTGATCCAAGCGATGGTATACGATGGAGGGTTTAAGGCAACAAGTTTAGGGCAACAGGAGAATGCTATACTCTACGCTGTCAAAAGCTTTTCCAACATCTAATGTTACGAGGGCCGAAACTTCCATGTTTCTTTCAGCGATAACCGCGTCTTGCTTGCTGGATTAATATGCGCGGACCAAATAAAACAACCACTGCGAAATCCAATTTGAGCGGGGCTTAATGCAATAATTTTAGAAAAGTGCTGTAATAAACGATTATGGACCACTCTTCTAATTAATTTTATCATATTAGAAGTTACAGCGATTGGCCGAATGTTGTCCAACTCAAGCCCTTTTCCGGTGTTCTTTAGAAGCAAGATATATTTAGCTATCTTCCACTCATCAGGTAGCCATGTTTACTCAAGGGAAATATTTAGCAACTCTCCCGTGAAATTATTTGCCAAGAATTTGAGCATGCAATACAGATATATCATCGTAACCCGGAGCTGATCTCATACAAGCTACGACAGATAGAAGTTCCGACGAGTTGACTTCTTCAAAGTCATTGCACTGTGTCGGCATTCCGAACACATCTGAGAACTGTGCCTGCAATCGCAATGCAAGGTCACGTGCTATGCAATCAAGATAAGTCTTAGCTTCCACTGGGGTCAATACAACGGAGTTTAAAATATGGCTGACAAAAGGTTTCTTGTTCTGCTCCATGAATCTGCCTAGGGCTTAAGTTTCCTGCTTTTTGGGTCAGATAAGTAAGTGTTTGCATTAGCGTTATAATCATCCTTGGCTTTCGCAGTTGTCCGCTTAAAGCAGGCCGAATAAAATTTGGAGTTATACCAATTTAGGGGGCTCTGGTTATGATGAAGGCTCTCCCACGCAGCTTTTCTAAGAGGATATGCCCTTTCATATTCTTCAGTCCACCACGGGGAACATTTTTCGTTCCTAGTAGAAACTCGTACAGTGAATCTGGGCTGTTCTGTTGCGTCAGTCGATGCATTTTAGAACCTACTCCGCGCCCTCTGCCTTATCAAGCGAAGTTAATAGCAGATTTCACACTCCTTTTATATGTACCGCTGTTGACAGATTTCAACGTTTTCTCACTTACTCTCTTTGGGGAACAGGCGACAGAAAAAAGAATAGGGATATGATCACTGGAAGGTTTTACTACCTATAGATGTCCGTGATGTCACGCTGACTACAGCAGCTGCCAGAAAGGTCAATCACGGACCTTGAATCTCGGCACATAGATGTTACAGCCAGTCTATTACAGCAGCGAACATTTTTCGATGATGACCATGACCCGAGGACCACTCGTATCTGAGCGGTAACCTCAATGTGATATGATGTGAATTAAAGTCCCCTGCAATGACAACTCTGTCCGATTTACTGAATAAACCATCAACACCCGTAGGAAAGCAACCGTTTACTATGCTAAAGTGAGCACATCTAGGAAGAACTAAATCAACAGCCAACAGTTCACACTCCGGATTCATCATTTATTGGTGTATAACAGCCCTGTGAAAATTTTTAATTAAAAATTAGATTATGGGGTTTTACGTGCCAGAACCACCTTCCGATCATCAGGCACGCAGTAGTGGGGGACTCCAGAATTTTGACCACCTGGGGTTCTTTAACGTGCACGTAAATCTAAGTACACAGGTGTTTTCTCATTTCGCCCCCATCGGAATGCGGCTGCCGAGGCCGGGATTCGATTTCGATGGCTTCGATGGACGTTATGAGCGTCCCCTTTGGAACGGGACGGTGGGCTGCTTCACCAAGCTCTTGATACTAGACTGCCTAATGTCCTACCTAGGTTAAAAAATAAAAAATAACATAAAAAGAACCCATGATGAATTACCATAACCAAATTTTCTGACCCTCTATTGTGAACTTTGTTTTTGCACGCCTCCGTTTGTTCGTTTTTTTTTGTTTTTTTTTGCCGTTTCCCTACTTTTTATGCCCAACTCTTTCAATCGCCTCTTACTAATCTCTATCACGGACATGTTTACTTACCCCATCTGATCGCTGAACCCAAGGTTCAAGGAGGCCAGTGGTGCCTAAATTGACTGCTAGGTAAACGCCTTCACATTCTAATAAAACATGCTCCATAGTTTCCCTAGCTTTACCGCAGCAAGCACATGCTTATTATTCCTTCTTATATCTCGCTTTATAGGTGTGTGTTCCAAGGCACCCCGATCTCGCTTCTAAATGTAATGAGCCTCCTTTTGAGTTATCATAAATTGTTTCTTTCCCGATTCCGTTTTTTTTTTTTTTCTTCCGAGATGCTATTGCCACCTATTGGTATTGTCAGCAGATAGGCGGGACGACCTCCTAGGGCCTCTGAGATGCCAAAATTTTTGTAAGCTACGCTAGAAAGCTTCGACACCGATCAACTGCTGTATACTAGATCGGCGGACATGAAAAGTACAAATGCAACGCGCTCTTGGCGCCCATTGTGCTGCCTCTTGAACTTCCCGGATGCACACAGGGACAGAATCAGCACTATGTATGCGAAATTCAAAGCGCAATTCAATAGCGTCCCGCATGTAAACTACGTTATCACGTTATACTAAAATTTGCTTTCCGCAAAGTTCGTTTGCAGAACGGTTGCGCTATTTCTCTTAACCCCACTATTACGCTAACGTTAAACAAACTGTCTACTGTCTATCGCTGGTTCAATTCCGCTGAGCACCGGCCAAATTTTAAATTTTTGTTTCTTGTCATTGAAGAGCGGCACAAACCAATGTGGCACATATCCAGTTACCCAACTTTGTGTCAAAAGGGTTAATTAAAGAGAGGAATATACCCAGTCACACAAGTTAGGCCGACGGTTTCCAACCCTGTTCCTTCAACACATCAGCCTGATGCTGTTCTACCCAGTGAATCAGTCATCCAAGTAGGCGAGAAAACAGTTAAGCTGCCAAATAGGTAGAAAGATAGATCCATGAATTCCCCATAGAATGCGAATCACATAAAAGGAAAAAAAAAAGAGGTATAAAAAAGCTACGCCCAACGTGGGGCTCGAACCCACGACCCTGAGATTAAGAGTCTCATGCTCTACCGACTGAGCTAGCCGGGCACGCAGAACTTGGGCTCAAATTGCCTATTAAATATCTGATGTTGCTTATTTTGTGTTGTGTTTTTTTTTAATTTATAGCACCACTTTGCTAACTGAAAGTTGCCCGGAATGTTATTATGTTGTCGCTTATATTTATGTTATGACTCCGTTTTACTCAGACCAATTGGTTCATTCACGCACTGCGGTTGATTGTTTTCAGGAAAAGCGAGCATGCTGTAGAAACAGAAATCGTAATCAGTATTCTGCTTTCAGCAATGAAAGCGAGGCGATCGGCACCTACATGCGGCCCTGTTCCGACAGCACCGTTAACAACGTGGTAGAAGTGCCTTAACATTTTGTCATAGGACAGCAGCGGCCTGGCGCCTGGCTTCCTACCGGTGCTGAGAAGAACAAACGCAAACAATGGTAATTTTTCATTACAAATATAATTTGTTTCGATTCGTTCTTTCGTTTCAGCGTCCAAAATAATGCAAACCTCCGAACGGTGGTATTAAAGCACTTTCAACAGATGGCGTATGCCTCGTCTCACCGTCACGCAGGCAGTCACGTGAGGGCGAAAGAAGAAAAAAAAAATGCCCAAAACAGCACCGGGAATTAGGCTTATCGTGCGTTGCTGACGTTGCCGACGCGTTCGGCAAACTAAAATAGCTTTAGTTAGTAATCTCCTTCACACAAAGGTAAGAAAATGCCGTATTTGCCTAATGTCCCAGATTTCTGGGAACTCCGGTCTCTCACTCCGAACCACGCGTGCCTGCAGCGCCGAAATGGGGCGATGGCAATGCGCTTGCTGAAATCAAGTCGGCATTGCCCTTGCGAATGTAGTTGTGGGCGCAAGCAAACTGTAGCGTTGTTACTATACATGCCGGTGTCTGAAAATTATTGACGCGTTTCTTTTGCTTCGGGAGCGGTTTTGCTAGGTTTTACGAAGCGGCATGGTACTGGCCATCAATTTTGTTGGTGAATCGTCGTCTTCGCTCTGCGCAACAAGAACCGAACGCACCTTTGCAAGGCGACAGCGCTGGTCCCGAAAATGTGATAAGTATCCTATGTACGCACACGTCAATTTCCTAACTATTTAGGAAAGACTGGTCAGCTGTCACGTTGTAGTAGCAGGTCATCATTCCGCACAGAGGCACAGTAACGGCGTGGTCAGGTCGCTGAAAAATTCATCGACACCACGATATATTGGTAGCAGTGGCGATTCTTGCGGGGCGGTCGAATTGACATCGAGGAACGCTTCTGGCGCTTTACAGAAACACCGGTCGGCCCTTGCCGTCTGTGCGGCGTTAGCGGGAGTTTGACGTACTCGTTGCCCAAGCTGCATATTGCGAATGGAATCCTTGTCCCCTTTGGCGTTTTCACGCTGTTGCCAAAGGCGTCAGCGTCGTTGGACCTTCAGCCAAGCGATAGAAATTCGACATCGCGATGCCTTCCCACTGATTAAGCCCACACAGGCGAAACGATAAAACGAGCGTTGAATGCAGCTAAAATTTTTGTTCCAAATACATGATAACGCTTTCTGCATTATGTTCGCAACGTGTGCAGATCTTTAGTTTGTAGTGTGTGTAGTAGTATTCAGTAGTTTTGCGTAGATTTTTAGAAGGCGTTTAGTAGTAAACACAGCCTTCGGTTTGCGTTTCTCTCGCCTGCATTTGATTGGCTCGCGCTGTGTCATGTAACTTGATGGTGGCTCTAAGATTTCAGATGCTTGGCCATTGCAATGTTGGCCATTTCATCGCAGCCATGTAAACATTTGCTGCTAACAAGGCTGTTCTTTGGCTTCAGCCTGCTTTTAGATTTAAAATCTGTATGGCTTTCGAACATTCGTGCCCGCGTTTCTTACCAAGAATGATATATTCATTCCCTTCTGCAGGTCGTCATGGAAGAAGAGCAGCTAGATTACGACACGGTTGTCTACCAGTGTGGTGCCTGTGACGAGCAGTTCTCCTCTCTGGAAGAGATAGAGCAGCACCACAGTGCTGATGGAGGAAACATGTGTCCATTCATGGTGGCTGCTGCCATTCAGCCCCAAGCTGATGGCAACAAGTCTGAAGTTGTGGTTGTCTCCGAAGGTGTAGCTATCCCTGAGAGTGTGGTTGTCTCGGGAGACATCATAGTTCCAGAAGATGTGGCTCTTTCTGAAGATGTCGACGATCCAGAGCCCATGGTTGTCGAAGCGCACCCTGTGACCGGTCACGGGCATGCTTGCACAATATGTGGGTGCAGCTTCAGTTCAAAATTCCTGTTGGAAGCACATGTGCAGTCACACCGGAACAACGAGCAGAAGGTCTACTCTTGTGAGCTGTGCAAGCAGAAGTTCTGCGACTCGAGCGAATATGTCACGCACCTTGTGTCAAGCCATGCCAAGAAGGACCACTGCTGCACCATCTGCAACAAGTGGTACACATCACGCAGCAACCTAAAGACACACATGATGATCCACGCTGGGCGTAAGCCCCACCAGTGTGACATTTGCGGCCGCCAGTTCACTGTGTCGAGCAACCTGAAGGCTCACCGGCGCATTCATACGGGTGAGCGCAAATATGTCTGCCAAGTGTGCAACAAGGGATTCATCACGTCTACCCACCTCAAGACACACATGGCAGTGCATACTGGTGAAAAGCCATACCAGTGTGAGATATGTTTTCGCGAGTTTGCCGTCAACAGCAATATGCGTGCTCACATGCTTACACACACAGGTGAGAAGCGACACGAGTGCCAGATCTGTGGCAAGCAATTTGCCACCTCGAGTCATGTCAAGACTCATTTGCTGTCCCACACGGGCCAGCGGGATCACAAGTGCTCGACATGTGGCAAGTCCTTCACGGTAGCCTCCAACTTGAAGGCACACATGAAGATCCACTTGGGCCAGCGAGACCACGCGTGCGACCTCTGCAACAAGCGCTTCTACACCAACAGCGATCTCCGGTCTCACAAGATGATCCATACAGGAGAAAGGCCATACCAGTGTGATGTGTGCCTCGAGCGCTTCACCAAGATGTCCAACCTCAACTCGCATCGAACTACCCACACAGGTGAGCGGCCCTACCAGTGCGAAGTCTGCCTTAAGCGTTTCCGAAAAGCCGTCAACCTGCGAACGCATCAGCAGACGCACCAGTCGGACCGCGCTCACCCGTGCACTTTGTGTGAAGAAGCTTTCCCAAACATCACGAGACTAAAGGCACACACAAAGAAATGCCATCAGGAGGTCTTTGGCTGTGAGCAGTGCAATCGCAGGTTTCAGTCACGCTCAGCGCTAGAAGCACACCAGAAGCTCCACTCCGACGCATATTCCTTCTTCTGCAATGTGTGTGAGCGGTCGTTTGCCAAAGAGCAGCACTTGTTGAAACACATGGAAGGGCACGCAACAAAGAAAAATGAGTGTCCCACCTGTAACCTGCGGTGCACTTCAACGAATCAGCTAGAGATCCACATGCGGACGCACACTGGAGAAAGGCCATACGCCTGCAACGTGTGTCCGCGGCGCTTCACAAAGCAGGTCAACCTCAAACGTCACTTGCAGGTTCACACAAAAATCAAATTTGAGTGCCAAGTCTGCCTGAAGAACTACATTTCGGAGAAAACATTGCATTCACATTATCGAAACTCCCACCCAGGCTTTGTTTCCAACCCCGATTTCACGGGTGCCACGAACGAAATCCATATTGTGGTCAAGCAGGAGCCTGGAGTTGAAAATTCCTCGCATGATGGAGACTACATTGTGGACAATGAAGGTGAAGTGGAAGGTTTGGAAGAGGAAGATGAGGAACAGGAAGTCAAAAGTGAAGATGAGGCTTAAATGCAGCAAATGCAGCATGAACTGAAAGCACAAATGAAGTTAGTGAATCAATCCAACTGCAACAGAGAAGTGGCTTATATCAAACAACAGGGAGCTCTGAGGTGGCTTTAGGAACAAACCAAAGGTTTCCTTGGGACATCATTGTGGCGAGTGTTGGGTAGAACATGTTAAATAATAAAAAAAGTTATAACAGCTGCTGAAAATGCATATTATAATGTTTGTATATTACAGCTGGCGGAATGAACTATTGAAACACTGTACAGTACAGCACTTGTCTGAGTTTGGTTCATCTCGGAATTCCACACTGTCACCACACAGCAGTATGTGGTTTTAAATGCCATGCCTTTGAAAATGTTGAGGCACATTTCTTGTCACTTTAAATTTTGTGCTCACAGAGAATAATGTATCACTGTAAAACATCTACATTCCGCAGCCTGCAACAGTTATGAACTGAGACGCGAATCTCGTCAAACAGCAGCCACGCTACTTCCAGGGTTAACTGCTGAGGTGTTGCCAGAAGTGTCAGAAAACCTTTGCAGTATAATCTCTGCAATACCGTTTCCTTTCTACAAAAATGCTTCCACAGCCTTGATGCTATGTTAAGAGTCCCCCTATCAATTTATCATTTAATTAATCTCTTGTTGTGGGGGTGGAACACTAATCAGTAGAAGTGTGTAAACAAGTAGACGGCAAGCTGCTGACCTTAGGTATCACTGGACGTTATTCCTGATAGTCGACCCAGTGCTAACGAAAGCGTATACCGGCTATTGATAACTATGTGAAAACGTAGATTAAACAGGGCGTGACAGAAGGCTAAGCCATGCACGTTATTCTAGGTTAATTATTCCGCGCGGTCTTAACTGGTTACTAGAATATGGTGGAACGGTACGCACGTCGTTATTTCGATTTGTGCAGTGTCTTCACACGCCGCCACTGAAGCTCCCTGTAGGAGCACACGAAAAATGACCATGCCCTCTGTGACGTTCCCATGACGAGCAATGTGCTCAATACAGTGGCGTAGCAACAGGGGGGGGCGTGGGCCCCGGGTGCAAGGGGCCAGTGAGGGGGGGGGGGGGGGGGGGCTGTCATATACGTCTGAAGACACCCCTCTTTCCGCCGGCTACACCCGGGGAGGGGGGTGACAGAAGACCTATGAGCCCCGGGTGCCAGACGATCTAGCTACGCCACTGGCTCAATATAAAAGCCCTAAATCCGCAGGTTTATCTTCATCAGCCTAATTTATCTCCACTGCAGGACGAAGGCCTCTCGCAGCCTTTTTCCCTGTCTTGCGTCAGCTGACAGTGATCTACGATCAAATGCCTCAAAATTTTCCCAGTTCTGTAACTCGAATAGACCAACGGTTACTACGCAATACATGGCCTGCCCAACAACATTTCTTCCTCTTATTCTCAACCAGATGTTGGCTACCCCACAGAATACCTACTGGTAAAATCCGTAAATGTTCGAAGCTGTGAACACTGTAGAGCACACAGAAAACGACAGGCCGCCGGCGCGCCGATCGCGACACCAAACCGTGCGGTCATTGGCCCATTTGGCTGCATGCGCTCCGCGCGGCGGAACACGCCGGTCTGCTGCGACGAAGAAAACGTGTGAGTTTCGGACGGTCCGGCTTTCGGACGCGTCACGCCCCTTGTTTTTTCTGTCGCACCATCACCACCAGACGCTCAGAGCTCTGGGTTAACCGTTTCTCGCCGTAGGATCGTAAGTGCATCCGCCTTACGTTGTCTTTAAAACACAGCGCCCCGAAATCCAAAGTTTCGAAAAGTTCTAGAACGGCAGGCCGCCGACCCCGTCGTATATGTGCCGCGTAGGGAGCGTTTCCTTCGTGACTCCGCACCGACGGTTTATTATACGCTGTTCTGTTCCAGAAGAAAATAAGAAGTTATGCCTGTGATCACGGAGGTGACTGGTAACGAAGACGTCCCGCTCCGAGTCGGTCCAATGGGAGACGGCCCTGACGAGCCTGCTGCAGAGGTCGGCAAAGGCGACGGCAGTAGCGAAGAGCCTTCGCAACTACCCAAAGGTTCGCGCGCGCGGAAAGTTGACGGCTCTGGGGACGATGACGACGACGGTGACTCGTCAAGCGCGGATATGCCGCCGCTGGAGAGCTTGGATGTCGACAAGTCGTCCTCTGACAAGAAAGCTAAGAAAGAAAAGAAAATAGTCATCGAAGACGAAGAGCCCGAGAAGGAGGTTGACGAGGACGGCTGGCTCGACGTCCTCGGAAGCGGCGAACTCAAAAAGCGGGTGAGTATTTAGGGTACTACGAGCGGCGCATACGAACTTGAGCGAATACGTTGCGTTCGTTTCACTAAGGGTAATCGTGAAAGAGCACTCTAAGTGCTAGCTCTTTCACGCCAGCTTTAAAACACGCACCTTTGTAGTCAGACGTCTGCGTAGAACTTTCCTATGCCTTTCGAAAATCGGTTTTTGAAACGCACCTGAGGCTGCACTTCATGAGCCAGCCGATCTCGTGTCGTGTGTTGCACAGATATATGTAAGTTGCGCAACATTTTTACCTTTGGAGGTGGCTGTTTTGCTAACCGTTTTCACTTAAAACAGATCTTCAGACACCCACTTCTGTCTAGAGCATTCAAACAGTATGTTTAAAGAAAGCGTAATGTAACAGAGTATAAGCGAGCTCCAGGCACCATGGCTTGTGTTCACATGGCTGCCACTTCATATAAGCATAACGTTTTTGTCACAGAAAGAACACTGTTCAGGTCAACACAAACACACATAAATGTGCACCATAAAAATCAAGGAGATCTGAACACTGCATTTGGCTCTCATTGATCTGAACACAGTGTTCAGGTCTATATGGCACTTGTGGTGTACATTTCATGTAAAGCATAATGCAACAGCATATAAGCGAGCTCGGCATCCTGTGGCTTGTGTTCACATGGCTGCCACTTCACATAAGCATAATGTTTTTGTCATAGAACACTGTGTTCAGGTCAACACAAATATGCATAAATGTTTATTATAAGAGCCAAGGAGATCTGAACACTGCGTTTGGCTCTCTTTTATCCGAACACAGTGTCCAGGACTCTATGGCGCTTGTGGTATACATTTCATGTGTCTGTGTCCTCATCTTTTTCACGCCATTGTGTAAAGATTAAACATGACAGAGACTGATTCACTAAAATGCCGGCTCAACCACATGTAACCTTTATCAGTCTTATTAAGGAAAGAGGTTATAGAAAGCCCGGCAAGAAGATGCTGGCCTTTTGTGTGTCCTACATTACTAGCTTTGCGAGCTGCACAAGTTCTTTGCCCTGCACTGCTTAGTCTCAGAACTGTTAATACACAGTGTTCAGAACTGTCAATGAAATGCCTGCCTCTTGTCAGCACTTTTTGAGGTCTCTTTGCTTTTCGTCATCTCCTATAGATCATTTGCCCATTCTCATAGGGGGAATTAACTGTTCGTGTTAAAAAGTAAAGTACATTCGATCCACTGGGCAAATCCATCTTTGACACCACACATATTAGTAGCTGAAAGTATCTAGGTTTGTTATTCTTGAGTGTGTATAACAGAGCAGAGATGTTTGGCATTAAAAAAAGGCTTTTTTGTATGGTAACAATGAACACTCAGCCTCAGTTTAGACTGCAGAAAGGTGGAGCGAGGTTATTAGTAACATAATGGAATAAACTTCATAAAGAGATGTACCTCTTAGCAAGAATACTGGGCATAAACTAAGCTGCAGTGAGGGTAGCACAAATGTGTGAATGAGTTGCTTGCCAGGGATTTATTTAGGTTTGTGGCCTTAGTGCTGAGGTTTGTACCGTGCCGTTCACTGCTGTGTAGAGTGTGCGAACAGCCGGCTTTGCTCTGCGGGACGACACCTGGCGCAGGTATCTGGACCCGAGATAGCATGCCCAGGAGCATGCGCGGCCGAATAAACGTGCAAACTTGCGCGTGTTGCATTTAACCAGCGGTCCTGTTCGTAAGCCCCTTTGTTATCTCGAACAGTCCGGGACCGCAGTTCATTTGTTGCGAAAAGAGCGGCACACGTTATCAGCCCACGCACTTCATTCTATGACATTTGCCATGCCGCAAGCGCCCTCAGACCAAGTGCAGATTAAAGTAAACAAAAAAGCTGTTCAACGTCGCCACTTGTCAAAAGCAGTTCTACAGGTTCTGCATGTCTGTTAGGCCATGCATGCTCCTGGGCACACCATCTCGGACACAGCAACTGCCACCAGGTGTCGCCCTGCAGAGCAAAGCCGGCCTCTCGCACGCTCTACACACCACTGGATGGCACTGTACAAGCTGCTTATACAAAAACAATGCGATGGTAAGCAAATGTTACGCAGTACTATGCATTGAAACGACATCTCTGCCCTAACTTATCAGAATGTAGTATGGTTTGCCATTGCCACTGGCACAGGAGGGAAGAAGGTTGACTCATAATACCACTCTGCTGTTTGCTTAGAATGAATTCAAATGATGAAAAGGTAGTTTGACTTGTTTTGCGTGGTCTACCATAGCAAACATCCTAAGGATAACATTTGCAGGCAGAGAGTGCATCTCACTTGGCAAGCCAATATTCTACATAATGAAGCAAGCGCAGAAAAAAAAGGTATAAAGACAATATAGTTCTTGTGTAGGGTATTTCCATTTCTTGCAAAAAGCAAGTAAGCAAGCAGTATTTTACAGCGGTAGCTGTTGTGAAGAAAATCTGTTGAAAATGCTGAATAGCTTTGCAGTGTACATGTGATCTAGATGTAATAGGGTCTTTGAGCTCTTTGTCTGTTTGCACACCCATCACTGGGTTATGCCACAAGTCTGGCTGCCTTACACCACCTCTTTATATTTTCAGGTATACATGTGGTAGTTGTCTTTATCTTTAACGCTCAGTAACACTCGCAAAACACTAACAGTCGCAATAAAATTTCTAGTACAAGCATATTTCTTTTTATGCAAGTCCTGTTAGTCTGTCTTTTACTGCACTTTCAAAAGCATATCAGTTCATGACAAGGTGCTTGTACAGTGTGGTTCATTTTTAAAAGGAACACCCCACTGTCTGGGCCTCCCTTTGCTGGCTCTCTAACTGTTATTGCCAGCTGAAGCTATGTCAATGCATCATGCAGGGATGTACAACGATGCCAGTGCCAGTAGCCACAAGTCATCTGCAGGCAAAGCTGGATGATTGTACACTTGCCAGAAGGGAAAAATCACGCATGCCCTGCAATCATGTGTTCACTTTAACAGTGGCTCACACTCTACATTGCTAATGACCTCATTACCGTCACTAGCCATGTCCATGTTGCTAATGTCTGCCCCCATGTCCAGATTAGCAGCCAGTCATCACTGACTCAACCTACTTTGTGCTTCTGAGATTCTCTTAGTTGCTAACTGATTATTAGTTTGTAAAAAAAAGCTTGGGATACTGTGGGCCACAGGTGATCAAGCCAGGCCTGGGTAAGGACTCAAGGCCGCAGAGGTGCAACTGGGTTGTGCTAAACGTGAAGGGCACGCTAGACGATGGCACTGTGTTTGAGGAGCACAAGGACTGGCGCATCATTTTGGGCGACATGGAAACTGTCTGCGGTGAGTGATGTCAGCAAATTTTTATCTGACACTGTTTGGCAGCTTTGTTACTTTCGCTGATGCACTTTGAACTTAAGCCAAATGAATCCTGCACATTGCAGCCATGACTTGCCACATTGCACCGCCATCTTAAAGGAGGGTGTTATCGCTTCATCTTCCTTCTGCCTACAACAGTTGGGTGCATGGTGACTAAAATGTTTGCCATGTTGCTGGGTGGCTATCGCAGGTTCCTGCCAAACCTGATGCAGCAGGTCCAGTTTTCCATCTTTGTGGCCATTTCTCAGCATAGGCAAAATGATAGAACATGTGTGTACAGTTACAGAAAGCTTTCCGAGTGTTGAAATTAATCTGGAATCCTCTGCTATGGTGTTTGTGATAGCTGATAGTAAAATAGACTTGCATTACTTCTTTTTTTTTACTTGCCAAGAAGCCTTCTTGTAATATTTTATACAAGTATGCAAGCTGCCACCTTATGAATAGCTTTAAAACAGTGCCAATTAGTGACCCTTTCTTTCATAATTCCTGAAAGATGATTGCAGTGATAAATAAGTGCCATCTCTTCACTATGAAAAAAACAACTGCGTTAGGCAATTTTATTGATTATACATACCATGCCATATCTAACTTAAGTGCTCAAGTGAGTTGTGCAAGTTTTCCCTCGAAGCATTTCCCTGTAATTACTGCAGATACCAGGCATATAGCTATTGCAAATGCTAGTACTTAAGGATGTCAGCACTGACATATTGAGCAGTGTTTAATTCTTCACTGTTAGTAGCATATATTTTTGCATCTCTGCACTTAACCCTCTGTGTGCCTAGAAAAAGTCTCGCACACCCAGGAATTTTCTTTTGTCTACTGACTGCCATAATTTGATCGCTTTGATGCGAATGCTCACTAAGTGGTGCCAACTCCCCCCCTACCCCTTTCCTCCTCCCCCCCCCTTCTTTTTTTTTTTCTTGTGGGCACGGATGGCTCCCCGGGGTTTTCAAAAGTTCGTGGGGCTGCAACATTCATATGAGGACGTATTGCCAGCGAAGCTGTTTAGGCTGCATGCATGGGCTGCATACATTATGAAATCATACATTGTTTTCGTATGGCACCACACTACGGCAGCACAAGCACCGCCGAAGTCACCACGCCTCCCATGCATCTGTTGCAACCACTTTTGCAGCCGTGCTGGCACCTCCTACATGTGTGGCATTATCACCGCAGAAGCGCAGGCCACGTGCACAAGTTCCTTCACCATACTCTTTCCTCCTATCCCCTACCCATCTCCATTCCAGCAGCGTCAGCACTGCTGATGCACGTGACTTTATAACCACAGAAGTGTTGGCCACGTGCACAGGCACTATCGCCACACTCTTTCCCTTCTCCCCCGCGTGATCTGCATGCACATCCCTGTCCACGTGCTGGGTCCCCGACGCAGGTGCAAGCCGCCCAGGGTATCCCGCCTCGAAAGGCACGCGTGTGATGCATACAGGGGCTAGAGGTAAACAGCGTCGCTGTGAAATGGCGGCGTGGAATCTGGTGACTGTAGAGATGATGACCACCTTTTTCAATGCCAGATTTGTGGTGTTGTTTTTGACGTTTCTTCACCTAAGGTAAACAATTAGACCTGGAAGTGAGCCATGTTCAGAGCTGTTAATTAGTACTGACGATTGCGAAGAAGCATTCAATCCTCTGGCTGCCTCACTCACATGAGCCTGGCCTGATAACAGCCCTTTGCCACTGGTGCCTCTGCAATTTTGTCTGCTTTCCTTGCTGTGCGAGGAATGATGTGTTGCTTGGAGTTTTGTTCCAAGAAATGTCAGGCTTCATATAATAGGAGTTCTGCCATGCCTATCTGTAACTCTAAAGCCTGAAAAATTTGACAGTAACAGACTACAAAAAAGCACAAATGAACTCCTGATATTGCAACTACAAAAGCTGTCTACAATAGATCAGTTATAAAAGAAATTTGGGAAATTTGGATAGTTACCTAGAAAACTAAAGTTGGTATGGAAAAGGTTAATGGCAGAATCTGCAGCCTGTGTTGCTTGTGCTAGTAGTATTCAGCATGATCTTGTCTGCTTGCCCTGTTGGGGTGCCCTGTCAATCTTGTTCTGTGCTGTGTTTTTGTGCAGGTTTGGACATCACACTCGCCCTCATGGAGAAAGGCGAGGTTGCCGAAATTGTGGTCCCTGCCAGGCTGGGCTATGGGGACCAGGGAAGGTGAGGCTGTAATGCTAACACACAGCTTACAAAAGAGTACGCATTTGGGCTGGTTGGTTCATGATTACGAGCGATAAAAAACAGCGCTAAACGACGGGACGAGTGAAGGGACACAGACAACAGCGCTGTCTTTTACCTAGAACAGGGACACAGACAACAGGGACACAGACAACAGCGCTGTTGTCTGTGTCCCTTCACTCGTCCCGTCGTTTAGCGCTGTTTTTTATCGCTCGTAAACACAGCTTACGCTTATGTTGGACCGCAGTTTTCTGGTTGTTCAGCAAGCTGCCATTCACGAGAGTTTCTTTGGTAATGCTGTTACGTACTGTAAAATCATGATCAATCAATTGAGCCCGCCCCGTCAGCCTTATCAGCCACCCCCCCCCTTCCCCTCTCACCTCGTTATAGGCAATTGCCAATCTTGAAGTGCTTTTCTTCACAGTGGAATCTCTCATATAAGCAGTGAACAAGCATAGCAACATGACTGCCACAGTAGTGTTGTTTTACTCAAGCATGAGCGACTACAGCCGTTGTGAGTGACAGGTGGCAGACAATGACTTAGCAGTTTGCGCCATTCTTTACTGGTGTCCGTCTTTTCCTGGGAGGCTAATTACACCACAATCTATACTGTAGTGAAGAGTGGCGATGTAAACAAAATTGCATTGTCATTAGCTACCATGAGGTAGCGACGGAAATGTTTGTGATATGTAGAGTTCTCGTCTTCGATTAGTACTTACTTTTAAGCGGCAGCACCATGTGGCCAGAGCCTCTTGCTTTAAATTTTGCGACAACTGAATGGTGAGCCTTTTGATGGGCCAGTACCTTGTTACAGATGCTCTGTATGCTGTTCAAACGACGAAGAAAAAGGCAGTTTTGATGCTCCTGATCAGTCTAGTGCAGGGGTTCCCAAATGAGGTTCCATGGAACCCAGGCATTCCATAAATAGCATTTGAGGGTTCCTTGAGCGGCCAAAATGAACCCGACCCCATCCCTTCCTCGGGGGATTTTTATATTACAGTTTAAGTTTAACGTTTAAAAGCATAAACATATCTGTAGGAAAAAGAAGCAAGGGCGAGGGAGTTTCCACAGCACTTTGGGAAGGCAGGTGGGGTTCCCCAACACCAGAAAGGTCGGGGGCCTCTAGCCTAGTAAATAATGACTGAAAGCAAAATTAGGCATTTGCATCTGCACAGCATCAGGCAATCTTAAAATTTGCAAAACAGTCTTCAGGGCAGCCGCATTACAAACCATATAACAGAGTGTTGACTTCACTCTTAGTGTGTTAGGCGTCTCTTATTCCTTGTTATTTTGTAATATAATGTTGTATCCAACCACATGAGGCGTCTTTCAAGCGTTAGCTACTTGGCGTCACGCACAAGGGTATTGAATCCAACAAAGGAAGGGCTTCGGTCCTGCCCGAGTGCTGACGTCAAGACCAGAGAAACGGGGGGGCTTCTTGGGGACACATTTTTTAACTCTGTAGATGCAGGGAAAGTTTTGTAACTAGCCTACAGGAACGACCAGTTTGTGTATTGGCAACAGGCTATCCAAGGCATGTGGCCATTGCATTCGCAGGTATAACGGGTTGAAATAAATTGAGAGATCGCACAGCGTTTGCATGAATGCTTCTAGGAATAAGTGGAAGCCGGCCATCATTTTGTATTTATACAAGCTTTTGGTTGGACTAAAGAAAGTGGCCAGTCGGGTCACAGTAAAGGCGTTTTTTCTTTTTAGCCACCAGAAAAGTTAAATCATCTGTGTTTGCTCACTGACCCCTACCGTGAAAAGTCTAAAGGGTGTCAGTCCAAGTACTCGAGCTCATTGATTTCCTAAAAAACGGAGCGGCATAGTACAACATGCCACTTTCATTGGGCTGAAAATGTCAGACAGACCAGCCACTGTATAAATGACTGTATGTGAACCTCTAAAAGATGCATTGAAGGGTTGAAAATCGCAGAATGATGGTGAGGGGAACTTAAAGGGAAGCTGAAGTGTTTTCCAGAAAAAAATGAATGAAGAGCTGTACATAATGGTTTTCAACCCTCCGAATTCGAATATTGCATCGAAATTGAGCGAAAGAAAGCGCAAACAGATTTTATTTCGACGGAAAGTGCAGCAGCAGACTCGGGGCAGCTCGGGCGTCTCGTGACGTCAACAGTGGTGTTTGTCCGGACCGCCCGCTGCGGCTACACAGGAAGCACGGTGCAAGGTGCATTGACGCTGTTGTTTTGCTGAGACGGTAATGCTCCATTTCGAGAGCTTGCGTTTCTCTGAGGAGTTCGGCGTTGCTCCCTACATGTATGAGCCGATTGTGAGGAGCCAGCCTTCGAAGAAGCAAAAGATGCTGGTAGCAAGCAGTGCTTTCGACGCGAACGAAAGTGAAGTATTAGCATCTCCTAGTGTTAGAAATGTTATTTGGTGAGTATGTTTTTTTTTTTACAAAGCTGCATTCAGCGATCCAGTGAGTTAGTTTTGGGTCAAGCAACTGTACTGTTATGTTTCTGCATGCCTCCTCGTGGTACGTAAGCAGGGAAGCAATCGTCGGCATTTGTGCGCTGCTCCACAGCTGTTGGCAACCTACACAGATGGTTTACATGCGGGAAAAGTTTTCCAGCTCTTGTAGCACGTGTAGTGACCTTCAGCAACGCGTCATCCGCACGCTACTCGTAACCAGAGCTGTAAAGGCGACAAATTTTGTCGGCTATGTGAGATGGACGATTTCTCTCTGCTCACGAGAGAAGGGGGAGTGCAGTGCCTTGGCGTGCGCCGGCTTTCAAACACATGCAAACTTTACACTTGCACTGCGTTATGGTAGCGGCATGTAGGCTGTTTCACAACACTCATGCGAATAGAAAATTAATGGCAGTTTGCGACGAAACGTGCGTCAAGGGTGGGAGGTAAACGTGCACCTTCCGTTCAGCATGCCAACACGAAGGAGCTAGCAGTAAATTAAAATCCTGCTTTGGAGGAGTTCTTGTATACATAGGGTCTTCCAAGACCAGTTACCATCCGTCCGCCCGCACCCGTCGCGTCTTTGTGTGTTCGTTGCCCCAACCTTCTCACGCTGCGTTTAGAAAGCCTGCTAGCAGCAAGTCATACTCTCACTCATTCACGCATTATTGATAAACCCTGGTAGTAATCGTCGTCACGGAAGTGATTAGAGCACAGCACTGTTGTACTTGAGCACTTGAAATTCTTTCGATTCACAGTAGCCTCCCACTTAGCTGAAAGCTTCTTGTCTTACAAGAAGTAATGGAACATCGGAACGTCGTTGCGGCCACTGTTATTCGTGCAACCGTAGACTGTACAGAACGCCGGCTTGATCGGCCCACTACTTCAGTTGATGCTGCGCACGTCAACTTGCACTCTACATAGACACAAACAAAGGAATGTAGAGTCTAGCAAAGCAGATTATGACGGCACGCATGCAGAAATGAGCACGGTCAGGCATGCTCACGGAGACTGTGAAGGAACAGAACATCAGTGCTGATGTCACTACACTGCGGTTTCCGGTCTCCACTCACATCGTCAGCGTCAGCAGCAGCGCGCGACGCTCGACGAGGGGCGGAGTGACAGCGCAATTTTGACCGACAATTACGTCGCTCCTAAGTGAAAAATCCCCCCCAAAATTTTACCTGCATGGTTTATAAGGTTTCCACATCCGTATATGAGCGTCTTATTGAATTCCACAGACTCTTCAGTTTCCTTTTAAGTGGCACTGTAGTTCATGCTCCGAGCACAGGAGCACTTCCTTTTGCCAATTTAATTGAATATTAGTCGCACCAGCACTGGAAGCATGTTGAAGAGATTAATGATTACTTATACAAATGAAATTTCACTTGTGCACTTGTTTGCAATGTTTGTCTTAATATTGTGATGAGGTAGTGATGTTGATCAGGTAGAAGCACTAGCCGAGAGAATGGATGGGAAGAACAGAACTGTTTATTGGGGGAACTCTTGCCAGGGATGAAAAGCAGCACCCTGAGGACAATATAGGTGAGCACACTCGGCGATTATCAAATTGAATCGCACTGCTCGACTCCAACCACTATCTATACATCCGTCATGGTATAGTCCTGGAGCAGTCGGTAGTGCTTGTATCAGTTAGAGATTGTATTCTAATGTTTGCAATGGGCATACAATATGAATAATACTGGTGTCACAATGGTGCCTTTGATTGCTATTACCCGCCGTGGTTGCTCAGTGGCTATGGTGTTAGGCTGCTGAGCACGAGGTCGCGGGATCGAATCCCGGCCACGGCGGCCGCATTTCGATGGGGGCGAAATGCGAAAACACCCGTGTACTTAGATTTAGGTGCACGTTAAAGAACCCCAGGTGGTCAAAATTTCCGGAGTCCCCCACTACGGCGTGCCTCATAATCAGAAAGTGGTTTTGGCACGTAAAACTCCATATATTATATATTATTATTATTGATTGCTATTGAGCCTGATCAGGATAAAAATTTTCTGTGGTAATTGACTCCCTTCCGTGAAATTGCACGAAGGTTAGCCAAGCCCGTCTAGCTATTAAGTGATGACAACATTCACTAATGCCCTGGCACTGCAAGAACATCTTGCATGAGAATGATAATGCAGTAATGAAGACCCTTCGGTGAAAGGGAACACGGCCCAAAAGTAAAGAAACGTATATGTGGCAATATATCAGATTTCCATTGCCCCTTGAGTCACGCTTGTGTGCTTAGTTGAAGCTTTTATACCTTTCCATCTTATGGGCTCGTGTATTTTGTGCTGTACGACACGTTGCCAGCCTTTGCCAAGTGAGAATTCGTTGGATAGACACTTGAGGCCTCTTCCTCACCATCTCAGGGAACCAGATGTACCCCCCAAGGCAAGGCTGCACTTCCATGTGGAACTGCTGGACACCTATCCTGCCAAGGAGGAGACTGACCTGCCCTTCCAGGAGCGCCTCTCCATTGGGTGCGTGTGTACGTTGCAGTGCTCCCAGGGTTTGCTAACAGTACACAGATTGTCGCATTACTGGTTCAATGGGCCACGTGGCCTATGCATATCCAATGCCTCCTCTACTAAATGCCTGCCGCGTCGCTGGTTTTCCCATTGGAGCGGAGGCTCCTGTAGTTCAGGGTAGTCGCGGAGAGACGGCGCTCGCTTCCGACCCTATTTCCTGTTGCGGAGGAAGTGACAATTACTAGGCTGGCACACACTCGACCAATGGCTTGATGCGAGACCGTGGGTCCTGCCTCCGGGATTGCAACACACGCGGCTAAAATTTTGGAGGCAAGGAAACGTAATTCAAGTTTGGCGCAGCTGCCACAACTAGCGCTCGCAGCCGACCCTGGTGGAAAGGGGGAAAGAGGAGAGGGTCCGAAAGCAGCTTCTCAGCTCATGCAGCAGGCATCTTCTAAAGGAGGCATTGGCTCATCCCATGCCTGATGTATTGCCCAGTTCACTGGTTGAAGATAATTAATCAACTTTTTGAAGTATTGCGGTTGTCACAGGTATTGAGCGACCATATTGGGCCAGATATCCCAGCGACAACTGTCTGTATTAAAAAAAAAGAGGAGGTGGACAATTTTTACAATAGTCGCCAATATGACCATGAAGAAAACCTGCACGCAGAACTTTTAATCTTGCGCTAAAAGCTCTCCGGCAAGTGCTGGTTTGAAGAAAAATGCGGGCCTAAAATCAGTGCCAAACGTATTCATTTTCGACCATCCCGAGAGTTCCTCTTCTTTGTGTTCTGTATCTTGTGCAGTTTCTGTCTGGCCACATTCCTGTGGAAGTGACCTTTCAATATCTACAAGCTTTCACTGACGTGATGTTTTCGGTTGCAGCGACGCGAAGCGTGAAAGGGGAAACTTCTGGTACAGCCGCGGTGACTACTCGAATGCAGCCCATTGCTACAGGAGGTGAGAGATCTTTCATTTATGATACGAGTGGTTTAATTACGATACAAGTATCGGTATTTTTTTCTGTTGTACTGAAAAAAGGGGAAGGTTGTATAGCTAGTATAAAATTCCCGCTCTTTGCTGACCTCTGTAAAGTCACTGACATAGCTTCTGCGCCATATTGCAGGGGTGGCCAGGTGAACGGGTTCAAAGGGCCACAACCTGAGCTCACTGTGTTGTGCAGGAGCTGTAGCAAAAAATTTAAGTTAGAGATGCAAGTGCCATATCTCTTCTATATTGCTGTGGGCCACATGTCATCTTCCATGCAGTACTGGCTTTGATATCCTACATTTTTTGGAACTACTGCATAACCATCGCAATTGGGGCGCTTTCCTGCACCTAGACTAATTTGCTAGTTCATTCTGCAACGCACGCGAGGTGCCTACACACGGAAAACATGTGATGTGGCTCTGCTGTCGCTAGCTTAGCGCATAAAAGTGGTTCTTTTTTTATTGAACTTTCATAATAGAAGCAGTACGCCATTGCCAACCTACAAAAGAACTTATTCACGGTTTGAACACCCTGAGAAGTGGGATACTTGTTTTTTTCTAGCTTTTCTGAAGGCTGCAGATTTCTGTGCATTCAGAATCGTCTGCCGCACCTGACAACGAGTGGAAAGGCCCGTTTTGAAATATTTAATTTCGTAATCAAGCATTTTTGTGCTCTTTGAGTTCCTCTAAACACCTCTAGTTCTAATTGAACTGGTTACACTGTTCCTTTTGCCGCCTTTATCTGACTTTTTTTTCCCCCTTTTCTTTGCATTGCAGGGCACTGGATTTTCTTGATGACATGGGTCTGGTAAGGGTAAATTTAGCTCATTTACAATGCTCTGAGTAACAACTAGCGTACGCAAACATTTGTACTAGTTTCAATAATTGTATTACTAGAACTTGTGTATGAACATTTGTTATTAGTAAACGCAGATCGCCTGTGTCAATTAAGCGGATGCAAAAGAGAAAAATGTAAATTGAAACTTTCTAGACTACTCTTGTTGAATAATAAAGCTGCTGTTTCTACCGAGATTTATATGGGGTAAATGAGTGAGCAGCTCAGCAGCTACTCAAAATATTTGTGACGGCACTAATTTCAGGTTAGCACACCGCATTCTTGTAGCAGCCTAATCATTCTGTGAACTTTTTCTTTGTTTGTTTCTCCTTTATCATTTGTGAAAATTTGTGCCTGCACTTTTTGGTTCTGGTGATTCAAGTCTGACACCTGCACGTTCAGTGAAAAAGTAGCGGAATTTTCGATTATGCAATACAGCCTGCAACATGTGGTTCATTTCTTTGTTGCTGGTATCTGCTACTGTTACCAGTGGCACCCACTGATCTACCAAGAACAGTGCAGATGGCATAGTCCTGGCATTTGATTATTTGTGCCTTATCTTGCACATGCCACAGATTTTTAGATGGAACTTGTGGAATTGCAGTTTTTTTTAATAGCACTCTCTTATTATAATAACTGCCAATGAATTTCCATTGTAAAAGCGTTACATTGTAATTTCCATTGTAAACGTGTTACATTGAGCCCTTCTTTCCTGATTGTTTTGCATTCCACTTGTGCACACTCGTTTACATAATTAGGATGAAGTTATCAACTTGCTTGTGTATGTACTTGCGTGTGTGCGCTTGTACATGAGTGTATGCTAGCCTGGTTAGCCAAAGAAATACTGCAGCAGCGTAACTCCATGGTACAGTGAGTGACGCTGAAATTGTATTTCACAGAACCTTTCAGAGTCGCCTGCTGACCTGCAGTTGCTGCTGGACACCCGGTTAAAAGTCTATAATAACCTCACAGCAACACAGATGAAGGTGCGGGACTGCGTTCCAAGATTACCTTATTCTAGCACTTCCATCACTACCTTGCCATATATATTTTGTTTGTTTGTTTTGACTGGAATGCATAGAGTTTCTTACAAAGATTGCTAGAGGAAAATTTGGATGCTGTCATCATACAGGTGCCATAGGAATCATAAGTAGTCCAGTTAAACCCTGATATAGCGATGTATTTAATTTGTAACTTCTTGTCCATGGAATACTATGTATTTCGAACCTCAATATAACTGAGTGCACTTATACAAGATTTCAATATAACGAAATTTCACTGCCGCTGAGAAGGAATACCGAGACAATAAATGGAAGCTTCCGTGGACAAAGATATCAAATATATGAATCTCACGCTCAGCCTCTGCCACCTGCGTAGTAATTAAACTTTGGCTGCCCTGCTTATCAGTGTCGTAGCCGTTGAGTCTCACTAATTTCGATTAGTTTTGCACACTGAATTGGCCTCAAACCACACAAAACTTAAGGTCAGACCATGCGCCGGCTTGCCAGCGAACTCTCACTCCCGGTCACTCCTGAGTATGTAGATGCCTTAGCAGTGTTCACTTCATTTTGAGCTATTGATAGCACTTCAAGTTGCACAGGTTGGATGTGGCTACTATCCATCGGTCGAGCTAGTGCAGGACAAAGCCGGTCCGTACCATGTAGCATGGCCAGGCCGGAGTATATGAACGTGAGCATGCACTCAAGCCCTCTTGCGCACAAAGCAGATGCCTCGCAAACGCTCTACAGTTGCATGTAGCTGCGATATGCTATGTAGTGTAGATACCATGGCCGCTGCAGGGCTCCACGACAAGTCCACTGGCTGGGCACACTGCGGCTCACTGAGGACAGCCAAGTCTGGCTTACATTTGGCATGTCGTAGGAGCCAAAATCGGAAGCAGTAGCATCTGTGTGAACATCAAAAGTCAAATATGAACTGCTTGCCACAGTGATGTTCAGTAGGCAGAGTGTTGTGGGCCCGTCCCACTCCGCTGTAGCCTTCGCAGTACATTGAAGAAGGACTGGTTACACTGTGAAGGTGTTTGATCGCCAATAACTCCACTTCTGCTGAATTCATTGAAGTACTTTTTGTGGCAAAGTATTTCTGAAGCAGCCTGTCTTAACTTCAAATCCATTTCTCCACTTCAATAAAAAGTGTTCAGAGCCCCTTTAACAAAGCAAATTGCTGATTTTACATACTTCGTTATATTGAGGTTTAACTGTACGTGGGTTTTACTATATGCTTTGCTTGTGGCTTCACACATTCTTTTTGCATTACTTATTGAGCGTTATCTTGCTAAATTTCCAAGCAATTGTATTTGTGTAAAATTCTAAATGTACAAAGGTGGCAAATTTTTGTGCACATGCATAATCATTGCATATTTCTACTTTTACAGCAATATTTTGTTGAGGACGATCAGTTTTCAGAGCTGCAGAGCTGTATGAAGCCAGAAGGACGAAGCTTAGGGCAATCTACTTATGTACTATTTGATTCAAGAATTCATTATTTGAAATTGTCAAATGCAGTCGAACCTTGACAGGTACAGAAAGAAGTTATGCATGTCACACCGTACATAACGAACCTTAATTTAACGAACCAGTTTTGTTTCTCAATCTTGGATCTACTCAGAACCATTTTTTTTTCTCGATTTAACAAAGCAATTTCTTGACATGGTTTCAACTTCACAAAGTTTTCAGGCATTTCTAGCATGTACTTGGGAGCCTGTATGGCTGGTAAACCTAGCAAAAAACTATAGAAGTGTCGGCCAAGGCAGAAGTTGTTTCTGCACATCCTTTTGCATCAAAAGTGTGAGTGACAAAAACATCATAGAAGCACATGTGCTCTAAGTGTGGTATGCAAGGAATGCCGCTGTGCCATCTGTCGCGTTGGTAAAGGACGTGCTGAAGCTGCAGGGCACAAAGTCAGGCGCAAAGCAAGATAAATTGAACATTAGCTTGTAGTAACACGAGAGCTGATGATTCCTTCAGCGCAAGGGGGTTGGGAAGAGGAAGAGGAAGGCTTGACTGTATTGTTTTCTGTTCGAATGTAAAGGAAAACAGTGCTTATTGGAATCTTGAGGGAGAGAGACTGATGCAGGTGTGGGCCATTCTAAATGATACTGGTGCATGAGAGTCGTGGTTGCAGCACAGGGGCACCAGTTCCTGAGCAAACTCGGAGCAGGTGGCTTCTGCGTGACTATTTCCAGCCATTCAATAAAAATGTCTCGGTTTTAGGCGGCTTACGTACAAACTTGTCGTTTCAATTTAGGTGCAGCAATTTATTCTTGAGCCAGTCTCACCATCTTCTCATTCCTGTAAACGATGTGCGGTGCTGTAGTGTCACACCTCTCACCATCGACCAAAACAACGCCGGACGTACATCTGGTGTTGTGCTGTACCCTTGTTTAATTACTGTCACTGTCATGGAGCACCAGATAACCGATGGCAGTTTTCCGATTTACGAGCTCCTCAGTTGACTGCATGCATGTGCCAAATAATAGCAATAAGCCCCCCCCCCTTTTCTTCTAATAGTCACATGGTTTCCCCACATGTCCCACTTTTCTCTCTGTTTAGAAATGTAAAAAAAAGTATTAGGTATTGAATTATATATTGGGGGTCATGTTTACTGAATATTCATATTTAATTTATTTGGAAATATTACTATTCGAACTCTCCGATTAGTAAAATTCTTGTTGGAAAAAGAAAGAAGCGTGAACTGCCATCCAATTTTATTGCTTTTATGCTTTGCGCCATTCCTGCATGGTATGCAAAGGTTGGCATACAGTACACAGACATTTCCATACCACAAATCGTTATAAACTTGCTCAACTCTTACAACTCGTTTGCTGTGTTTCTGTTACGGCCAGATGGAGGCCTACGAGGCAGCACTGAAGTCAGTGGACTTTGTTCTCAAGGTTCAGCCCAACAATTTCAAGGCTCTGTATCGGAAGGGAAAGGTCAGTGTTGCTTTGTCTATTGTAGTTACTGGTCTTTAGGAAATCCTGCAGGCACGTTTTTGCCAAACTTTTGAGATAAATTAAGCTTGTCTGACCACTTTCACTATATTTTACAGTTAGGCTGGAATGTCTACAGCACTGAAACTTTGTGTTCGTTAGATACAGGATGACCCAAAAATTAAGCTTGAGCATTTATTGAAGTGACCTGCTACCAGTACTTGGCATAGTTTTCTTTGCTTAAAGAAATTATGCCATACAAATGACAGGGATTGAAACATTCAATACAGGAAGCAGGTATTGCAAGAATGATGTGGGGGAACAAATCTATAGGAAAAAAAGCAATGAGAAAATATACAGGCTGATCCAAAAGTAACAAATGAAAATTTAATTTAATAACTTGAAAAGTGCAGACTTCCTGTCCAACCTGAACTTTTCGATGTGTGTCAGTCATGCAAAATAATTCCATTATGCTCTAGACAATGCCAGCTTGCAGGTCAGTTTTTTTTTTCTTGCGCATACAAAATAATTATGTTCATGCCATATTGCACTGCAGTGCACAGGGTCTAGCTGCCTAATTTAATTTCACCTTGCAGATAAGGATGTTGTCTTCATCCAAATACGCATACTACTGTTCACAACCAAGTGCACTCGCGATACTTTCACTAGTCAGCCAAACCACCAGCGCATACCCTTCCATTAGGGTGTCATTGGCACTTATAGCATTAGTGTGGCAGGTAGTAGTGGAATGACTTTACCTTGTCGGTTTCAGCTGCGTCTGTCAACACGTGGCCTCGTGTTGAGCAGAAAGGGAAACAATTATGCGGGCGGCATCATCTACCTTGCAGAAACAGAGCCTCGGTAACTGTTTACCCTCGACCGGAAATTCTATCACTGTACTTTGATGAAACCAGAGATTGTGTGTGGCCATTTTGCTTAGCCTACTGGTGGCTAGATTATGTAACCTGTTGATGCCAAATGGCTATCCCTGATTGCATTAAAGGTGGCGCCTCATACCACCAAACACCGACCCTTGTGCACTTCTGGACTTCCATGCAAATGATAGCTTGTTCATTACTTTCAATACAACCCTCGTACAACGCAACCCATCCTTGCTTTCTTTGCAGATACTGGCAGGCCAAGGCAATGTCTCTGAGGCTGTGTCAACTTTCAAGAAAGCCTTGAAGCTGGAGCCAGACAACAAGGTTTATCTCTTTTCATTTTATTTAATGACAGCTGTTATGCTAACACACAATGAAATCATTAAGTCTGATTCCCTAGGATTTAAATAGTGTGTTCAAATTATACTAGAAGGGGAACCGAGGGGCCTGATTCTCATTAGTCGCAACCATATGAAGTCAACAGATAACAAAGCCGAGGCAATCACAGAGGAAATTATTTGTACTTTTTAATTGAAATGTAAAAGTGATAAGCTACACAGAAACATGAATGCGGACGAGAAATCAACTTGCCGCCAGCGGGAGCTGAACCCACAAACCCCCCTCATTATGCGTACGTTGCACTACCAGTTGTGCTGCAGCAGCAACTGTTCCCATATTGTCATTCTTGGCTGTTTATGTACATGTAGATTTTACAGGTTGTCCCACATAACTTGAGCCAAAGTTTTAAAAAGGAAAGGCACTCTGGACGCGAGTTGAACCAAATGCATAGTGTTGGCACTGGCCTAGAGTTACTCGGGCTATCTTTTATTTTGCAGCACCCATAATTCGCATTGGAACTTTCCTCCGACTATCTGCCCAGCGTAGTTCTCACATTCTACTCTGGCACATGACAAACAGCATGTTGTCTACTGTAGTCATAACAGCACAGAAAAGCAGTGTTTCTCGGAAACGTACTAACTGGTTAAAAAAAGGAAGCATAACCATATTAGGTCATATTTTTGGTTCTCAATCGTTAGCGTTGTTGTCAGGAAATCATACCAAATGGGGTTGTATGAACAAGGTTCTACTGCATTGCAGTAAAATAGAATAACAATGATGAATACATTTGTATTGCGTTAATTTTTCCCTGACGGGACTTACACAATTTGTCGAATTATCCGATGGGTCGAATTAAACAAGGTGCTAGAATAAAAAAAACAAAAACGCACCGCTGATTCATTTGGCATTATTTGCCCAATTCAGGCATGCTACCAAATCAAACGTGCACCTGCTTTCTACTTGTCCAAAGCACAAAACTCGCGTAGAACTGACATAAAGCTCCTAAACAAAGTGTAAATCCAACATCTGATTTTATGGAGAATGAGCGAGTGTCCACTCGTGGCCAGTTTCCTAAAGTCAGCTTTGCCTCATTTTAGTTGCGGCTTCGCCGCAATGATGCCCTATTATGCGGCAAAGCGTACGAAGCTCCGCGATCATGGTTTTGGTTTCGTATCTGATTGCAGAGTGTAGGAAATTCTCGACCCTGTTTTCATGAAAGAAAGAAGGGTGCACATTAGAATAGGGGTAAACGTTATAATCAGACATTGTTAGCTACTGTTAATGCTTAAAAATCTTCCAAGAGCAAGCCGAAAATAGGCATTTTTGACAGGAAATGATGTGTTCACCATCCCCTAAGCTATGACGAGACACTGCACTAAAGGGGTCGTTATTAGGGTCGCCATAGGTATCGTGCTCATGCGTGCTGACTTGACTGGTCCAGTTCGAATTACCCACTGAACGCCAATTTTATGATCGAAGTAATAAAACTTCAGGCCAATTGAAATGCATAAGGGCCAGTGGGGACCTTCGGTTGGGATAGAATTAACCAGAGTCGAATTAACGGAATGGTACTGTGTAACAAAGTGATGGATGTAATAATTTGACGGGTCCCCCCTCAACTAAGTTACAACAGGTACGAGTGTACTTGGGAATAATGTGTAGTTAATAAATTGGTTGGTTGTGTATTCTTCAGGCCCATGGGCATAGAGAGGAGTGGTATTTGGTATTGTTGCAATGGAATTGTTGAAGCTGACAATGTTCACTGTAGCAGTGATGAAGGCTTAGAATGTGGTACCGCTTGCCTAGTTCATGAGATAAAGGAATCAAGCAGGCTTTGGTATGACACATGGCAACACCTTCTTTAAACAATGATCACTGCAGGACACATAAAAAATTTCAGCCTGTTTGCTTTAGAAATTTGCTGTGCATTATGTATTAATATAAATTTCCGTAGGAGTCTCTAGTTTCTAAAAAAAACTGAAAAAATTTATTACAGTAGAATCTCGTTACAACGAACTTCACGGGACCGCCGAATTTAACTCGTTAAATTGAATTATCGTAGTACTGAAAAACCAATGTTTTCATGTCAGTAATGTAACACAATGAAAATTACATACCTTTGCAGCAGATGCGCGTGTGCATATGTAAATAATAAACGAGAATGCTGGGTAACTACAATTTGTTGCTTGAAGAAGTCTGTAATCAATGATCTTCTTCTGGCGAGTAGATAGCAAGCACTGCAGGACGAACACCTCCACATCCTCGACCTTCCTCTGAATGTCATCGGGGACATCCTTACAGCACCTGAGGAATGATCGCGTCTTTTCTAGAAAAACTAAAACATACAAGCGGGAAACAGTCTCTGCCTGTTCGTGTGTTGATCCAATGTCGGCATCATCTTTGTCGCTACTGCAATGTTCTTGCTCACGCACTTTATTCACGATGTCTTTGTTGGTGAGCTCCACGGATGTAGCCGCCACGCTGTCGCTGTCAATGTAATTATCGAAGGTCACAGCGAAGGTGTCGATGGGGAGCTTCTCAGTAAGCTCATTCCACAGTTCTGGGTTGAGCTCCTGTGTCCTCGCAGTCTTGTGGCATAGGTGAAGCCTTTAAAAGGCCTGCCTTTCGCCAGCAGTTGCTGATCGTGCTTGCCTTCACGTTCCACCATGGCCCTGTAAGCATTTCTGCAGCTTGACGGATGTTTACCTGCGTGGGCAGCTTCAGTCGAATATTGATCAGGAGGTACTGCGCAAGACGCTTCCGAAATTTGGCCTTCACACATCTGATGAAGCCCTGGTCCAAAGTTTGGAGCAAAGAAGTGCAATTTGGGAGCATTAATTCAAGTTGCCTGTTGCTCAATCGCACGTTCGCGATATGCGCCGGGCAATTGTCAGTGATGAGGAGAATTTTTCTTTCTCCTTCATTGTGTCGTTGAGCTGCAGCAGCCACTGAGTCAACAATTCTCGCATCATCCACGCTTTTTTGTTGGCCCGGTAGTCACAACGCAACGAGACATTTTTCAAGCAGCACGGCTTAGCAGACTTGTCAACAAGCAGAGGCTTGAGTTTTTCCGTGCCCGTGGAGTTGCAGCAGAACAGAACCGATAAGCGGAGACGTGATTTCTTTCCACCCTTGCACCTGTCACCTTTGAAGTTCATTGTTTTATCAGGCAACAAGTGATAAAAGAACGCCGTTTCATCGCTGTTGAAAACATCATATGGAGAGAAAGACTCAATGATCTCTTGAAAGCGTTCGTTCCACCAGGCAACCGCACTCTCGGCATCTGCTGCCTTTTCTTTGCCACAAGCAACCTGCCACGCAATGCCATTCCTTTGCCGGAAGCAGTAAAGCCATCCGGTGCTTGCATCGAAATCGGAGATGATGAAGGTGGCCGCAAACTGTAGTGCCTTCTGTTGAATGATCGGGCCTGACAAGAGCGCATCGTTTTGTCTGGCATCCTTAAACCACGTGAGGACAGCATCGTCGACGTTCTGGTAGTTGCAAAGCCGGAAGCATTTTCTTGACTGTGACTCTCAATGCAATTTCATTATCTTTTCCCGATCCTTGAGCATCATTGCCATTGTTGATGGGGGAATATGACGCTGCCTGCACAGGTCGATTTGCTTTCTTCCAGCATTCAGTTGTGTCAAAATGTCCACTTTCTCTTTGAGCGAAAACTGGCGTCTCTTATTTTTAATGCGGGGGCCAGGAGAACTCATTGTCAGCAAAGTGAACGCCGCAACACAATCACAGCACCAATAACTTCGCAGCTCCTGCCAATCGCTATCAACATGGTGACACTAGGCCTACGACGTAGTAAGAGAGTCCGAACATGACCATATGCAACACTCACGCTGCTGCTGCTGCTGCTGGGACTGTACTCGTGGAAGCAGGTTCCCCAGCGCATGGCTGCTGCTGCTGCTGCTGCGGATGATGATGATGGTGATGATGATGGTGGTGGTGGTGGTGGTGTGATGATGATGATGATATGTGTAAGCCTGGGATTCAGTACCGAAACTTCAACAGAACTTCGTAATAATAAAACAGCTTGGTGATTACGGGATTAAATTACATACATTATTCTGAAATATTTGGTAATCTGAAATGTGTAGTTTTGAAAGTTTCTTTACATTGAAAATATAGGCATTTTGGTGGGATGAAAAAACATTCGTAAATCTGAAAAGTTCGTTAATGTGGTGTTTGTAGTAACGAGATTTTACTTTAGTTGTACATCTTGCACTGAGCAGTGGACATAGCTATATAATGGCTGTTCTTGTTTCCAATGAGAATTGCAGTGCTTAAATTTTATTAGAAGTTACAGGTTTGTTTAAAATCCAGCCACCAGCAAGTACAAGTACTAATGTATATATCTTCAGTGCTAACGTACCAAAAGAACTGCTACAAGTAATTGATTATTCACAAGCAACATGGTGAAAGCATAAGCATAAGTCAACCTAAATAACTTGACTGCTCTCTACTGAGTTAATACAGTTAATACAGTCATGAAAGTCGACACACAGGCAGTCTATTGTCACGGGGTAGTGACGGTGAAGAAAGCAAGAATACGGTGGAATACAAAACTAGCTTTTATTGGGCGAACCTGTGCCCACAAAACAGGCTACACTTATAGCACAACAATAGCGGCGAACACGGTCGGCGATCGTCGGAAATCTGATCAGCGGGTCAAGCGCGTCGGCTTTTATAGATCAGTCGTCAAATGCTCCAGATTAACTGATGGGACCCGCGTGTCTTCCACAAAGTTCTACACCATTCGTGTCACGCGATGAAATCTGATGACACAAGGTTCGGCGACAACAGACACGCGGATAGAAGCGTCGATAACTTTCCAGAAACATCGGATACATGCAGGCGCGTCCCTCGCTCTGCGATTACAGTTGTTAAGCGGTGAAACGTGGTTGCCCGATAAAGATAAGTACACGTGTCATTACCCCCCTCTTAAAAAGCATCGACCCGATGCTGCAAACAAACGAAAGTAACAAAGAAATGCACTCGTAGCAAAGAAAACAACAAACTAAGGAAGTTCATCAGCGTCTGTAAAATGGTTTAAGGCGCACCACGTGGACCACTTCAGATCGTGCGCGGTGCCGCTGTGAGTGCGAAATGCCGTCTGGCACGACCTCATAGTCTAGTGCGCCAATACGTCGGATGACCTTGTAGGGTCCGAAATAGCGTCGCAGCAGCTTCTCACTCAGTCCTCGCCGGCGTATCGGGGTCCATACCCAAACACGGTCGCCAGGTTGGTACTCGACGAAGCGTCGTCGGAGGTTGTAGTGTTGGCTGTCGGTCCTCTGCTGGCTCTTGATTCGCAGGAGGGCGAGCTGTCGGGCTTCTTCGGCGCGCTGGAGATAGCTAGCGACGTCAACATTCTCTTCGTCAGTTACGTGCGGCAGCATACCGTCACTACCCAGCACCTCCACCAGATGTCACGGGGTAGTGACGGTGAAGAAAGCAAGAATACGGTGGAGTACAAAACTAGCTTTTATTGGGCGAACCTGTGCCCACAAAACAGGCTACACTTATAGCACAACGATAGCGGCGAACACGGTCGGCGATCGTCGGAAATCTGATCAGCGGGTCAAGCGCGTCGGCTTTTAGAGATCAGTCGTCGAATGCTCCAGATTAACTGATGGGACCCGCGTGTCTTCCACAAAGTTCTACACCATTCGTGTCACGCGATGAAATCTGATAACACAAGGTTCGGCGACAACAGACACGCGGATAGAAGCGTCGATAACTTTCCAGAAACGTCGGATACATGCAGGCGCGTCCCTCGCTCTGCGATTACAGTTGTTAAGCGGTGAAACGTGGTTGCCCGATAAAGATAAGTACACGTGTCACTATTGTGGTCACCAGCCAGCAATCATAAGTGCTGTCCCCTCCCCCCCCCCCACACACACACGCACAAATTTTTTTTGCCCTTACAGATATTGTATGTACAGATGTATTGTAAACTCTCCTTACAATGAAATCACTTAATCCCTAATATTGCTTTATTCGAAGCTGTTTGAAATCACGATCACAGTGCCTGTGATTTAGGATGCATTATTTGAAGAGCAGTGGTGCCGGACTGCCTAGTACGAAGTGCAAACAGGATATTCACACAGGGCTGCACGGCGAAGCGTACACGGCAACCATGTACATTTCATCGTATGGACATCTAGAGGCCAAGAGTGTTAAAAAGATCACTTCAGCTATGATGGATCTTTTTTTGGACCTTACTATACCACACGATGACAACCGACAGATGAGGCCGCTGCTAATTGGCACAACCAGAATTTCTGCTCTGTCATGTAACCACTATTAAGTGAGGATGTTTTTCAGTATATGTTTTACAAGCTTCTGCACTTTTAGAGTGCAGATTCCATCATACTATGGCTTTTCTGGAGCCTCTCAGCTTTTAACGAAATGCCAGTTATAACAATCTATATTTACTGTCAATGATTTTATTATAACAAGTGTTTACTGTACCTTGCTCACAACACAGGGCAGTCATCATGAAAGCACTCCTAAATTGCTTTACTGGTGGCTGGCTCCATTTAGTCTACAAATTTTTAGAAGTAGTTGGTCTGGCTTGTGAATGCCACTGAAGCAGCTGCAGTGTTTCATTGGTATGTATGCATCAGGGGTATTAACTGCAGTACGTATTCATAATTCGCTTCAGTTGTGACAGACCCATTTTGCGAAGATGCTGTCCACAGGGACATGATAATTACAAATGTTTCTAATATTTTGCAATCAGTAGCAAGATTTGTCATTTCTAGAACAATTCTACCTGGCCCCACATATTGCATTCTGTAAAACCCATAACTAAATGAGCCCATTGCGTTTTGTATGAATTGAAAGCTTTCTTTTGTGTCTGACATTTTCTGGTGTGCGTGCAGTCTGGGGCACGTCAGTCAACACACTCACCTGTTCTTTTGGCTGCAGGTCATCCAGCAGGAGCTCTCACGACTTATGGTACGCAAGGAAAAAGAAGACCGCGCTGAAAAGGCCATGTACAAGCGTATGTTTGGCGGCAGCAACACTACCAATGCCAAGGAATCAAGCAAGGGGTCTCGCTTTGGCAAGGTACCAACTCCAGCACCTTAGCCGAACGTTTCTTTTTTATATATACACACACACACACACACACACACTTAAATCTCATTATAGTGAAATGGCTTATAACGAAATAGTGGATATAACAAAAGAATTGTAATTCCCCTTGAAAGTCCCCATGAAAACCCATGTGTTTAGAATTTCGTTTTAACAAGAAAAGATTCATTGATCAACACATATAACAAGAATCTTCATTCCAAAATCGCACCTAACAAGCCACTTTGTACACAACATATAGATTTCTTAAATTGTGCACGGCGTTGTGGCCCTCCGATGCGGCAGGTCAAATCTCCCGCGGTGGCCCCTTATCATCCGGCAACGCTCCCAGCCAAGCAGGCCAAGCAGCCAAGCCACTCCGTCCGTTGCATGCAGTGTGCACTGCCAGCCAAGTGCCACGCGCCTTTGTTTGCGTTCCTCCATACGCTGTCCGTCAGTGCTTTTTCCGCCGTGTCGCCAGTTTCACGACAGAGAAATTAATGGCAGCAGCAGCTTAAAACTAAAACGGAAAGTTATCACCTTGGATCAGAAGGCAGCCATAATTAGGGCTGTTGCGTCAGGCACGAAGAAAACTCAAGTGGCCAAGGAGTGCGGCATCGCGCCAAGTAGCCTTTCTACAATCCTCAGCAGCAAAGAAGTCATCGCAGGCGCTGTCGCACGTGGCGTGAAAGGTAGCCGGAAGAAGCTGCGGTCTCCTGCCTTTGAAGCCCTGGAAGAGGCACTGTTCAAGTGGTTTTTGAATGCAAGGGCTGCTAATTTGCCCGTGAGTTGGGCACTGCTCCAGAGAAAAGTGAGAGACTTTGCTTGCATCATAGGCTGCCACAGCTTTGTTGCTAGTGATGGCTGGCTGCAGCGTGTTAAGGAGCGCTGCGATATCGTTGGCAGGGTTGTCACTGGCGAGTCCCAGGCCGTCGACAATGAAACTGCAATGGCATGGGTCAAAGCTAACGTTAGTCCTCTCCTTGAAAAGTATGAAGAGAAGGATGTGTTCAACGCTGACGAAACAGCTTTCTTCTACCAAATGTTACCACAGAAGACCCTATAGTTAAAAGGTGAGCTCTGTCGCAGCGGGAAACATAGTAAGGTCCGCGTCACTGTGCTCCTTTGTAAGAATATGGACGGGTCGGAGAAGATGCCACCTTTGGTGATAGGAAAAAGCGCATCGTCACGATGTTTTAATGGAAAGAGGCGATTTCAACCGCAGTACTTATCAAACCGGAAAGCCCGGATGACAAGGAAAGTTTTTGCGGGATGGCTGCATGACTGGGACGTGAAGTTGAAGAGGCAGAATCACAAGATATGCCTTTTCTTGGACATCTGTGCTGCCCAAGACACCACTGCTGAGCTGACGAACATTGAACTTCGGTTCTTGGCCCCCAAACTGCACGGCAGTGATACAGCCCCTTGATCAAGGCGTGATAATGTCATTAAAAGCTGGATACCGGAAGTGGGTGATAGACTGACTTGTGTTAAACATGCAGTTCAACCGCGACACGAAGGTTGATTTGTATATGGCAGTAGAGATGCGTAATGCGGCATGGATGGACGTAACAGCCAGCACCATCGCCAACTGCTTTCGACTCGCATAATTTGCTGCCAGCGAAAGCAACCCTCACACCGACGACTCAATGAACCGAATAGCCTTACCAAGTGGTGCCACTGTATCAGACAAAGCTTTAGCGTCATGGTGGGTGCTCCACAATGCCGGTGTCTTGTGTGAAGGTGAAACCTTCTGCGACTACGTGAGCGTGGATGCCGACGTTCTGGCAACAGAGGAGCTGACAGACGACGACTTTGTGCTTGCTGCCCGGGAGCACGAAGGAAGCGACGATGAAGGTGCCGCAGGGGACAATGACGCTCCGCCCTGTGCTTACGATGTACAAACATCGTCCCAGGCGCTGGACGCGGTGGGCCTGCTGCGCCGCTACTTTGGCGGCCACGAAGACAGTGCAGATGACTTATGCTAGCTGCTGCTGCTGAGAAGGCCGTCCTTCGGTTAAGGATAACACAGCAACGAAGCATAACCGATTATTTTGCGCCGTCAACATCAAAGGTTCATGCCATCTTATGTGTTTGATTCCAGTTTCTCCCAGTGATTGATAACGGTAAGGACAATTAGCCCTAGCCACGGACGCAGCCACTCGGCCGCGACAGGAGCTGATGCCTCAGCGATTGCTTACCTGTAGTAAGTGCACGCTCGTGTGCAATAAATTAGTCTCAAATTATTAGTCAGTGGATATAACGAACTAACACTTGAAATGAACAAAATTTAGTGCCCTTTTGACTTCATTATAACGAGATTTAAGTGTACACACACAAACACACACACACACACAAAGCAACGATGAAAGGCCATCATCCACACATCCACACTTCAGTTATTGTGCAATTGGTGGAAGGGATGGAGAGGGGGGTGGGATGCGAAATAGTTCTGTGCGTGACAACTCCAGTACTAGTTGATAAAAAATCTGAGTGTGGGTTAAAAATAGTTTGAGGCCAGTATTACCTTATGTAAGTGTTTAATTAATTAATTTATTTACTTACTTTATTTATTTATTTATTTGTTTATTTATTTATTTATTTATTTATTTATTTATTTATTTATTTATTCACGGACATTCATTAAGAGAGCAGTGGTTACAGTCATTGCGAAAAGGAACATGCAAACAGTGGTTTCCATTAAGATGGCTTCACTTTACACTGTTAGCTAAACAATTATTGGAATGTTCCTGGTCACCTATGGTGGCAACATGTGTAGGAATGTGATTCCATCCTTCGAATGTTCAAGGTAGGAATGCCTGGGTTCTGCACAGTGAAATTTCCAACCTGGCGAGGAAACGCATTTGTAGGTCAGCGCCGTGTGTGTCCCAACCTCTATTCTGTTGTCCGGTGTACATCTCTATCGCCGTTTTTAAATGTTATAGAAAACCATCAACTTGCCCAATCTGCCGTTCTTCTTGTAAGGTTGTTCTGGCTAATTTGCAACAGCCTTATCATCCTGAGCAACAAAAGTTTACTTACAGCAGGGAACGCTTGCCTTTTGACATGTGGACAAACACTAAATCACACAATCATACGTGCTGAACTGCAACTGAAGGTGTATTGCTCTGCGAGAAGCATATATGCTCTTGCTTGAATGCAACACGTGTACGGTTGCATTGAAGTGGAAGAAAAGGGGGAGGTGTCGAGGGGCCCATCGAAAAGATAGGAAAAAGCAGTAAACATAGAAAATCTTAGGAGGAATATTCTTGTGATAAGGGACACATGATGATTACACATCTGCTTGGCCTAAAGTCAAGGTTGGTGTACGACTTGGTTCCGACTTTTGGCATTTTTGCTTGTTGTCTCTTGTAGTTAATGTTTTGGCCTTATGATGTTAACTGCTTGATGTCCCCCTTCAACACCTCCCCCTTTTCTCTTCATTTCAACCGCCCATGCATTGTACTCAAGCATGGACATAAATGATTCTCATGTTTCTCACACAGCAGTAAACATTTTATTGCAGTTCAGTGCTCATCTTTGTGTGATTTAATGTTTGTCCATGTGTTGGCAAGTGTACTACCTTCAGAACAATAATAGCCAACCAACTAGCCCACCATTACCCCCTTCAATACAGCGCCATTAGTGCCTACACTGTGTTGCTATATGCATGCTAAACAACACGCGCTAGGCACCTGGCAGAAACAAAAAGCATGCAAGTATGAGCTTGCCATTTTAATGGTTTGGTTGGGCTTGCCCCATAGCTTGGATGCAGCTGGCGGCTACTAACTTGACTAGGCAAGAACGCTGACATCCTTTCCCAGCTTCTGGTGCCATGGAGGCGTTGGCCGTGTATCGAAACAATGTAGTCGCCGATTCTACTCATTGCAGTAACCAAGCTAGCGCGCTGTCATGCAGGCAGAATCTGGGATATCAAACGCTACACTATGAGGCATCCGGCATCTCAAGAGGTGAGTGCCGGTTGCCTTGAAGATGTTTGAATAGTTTAGCATGTCCAGAAAAAGAAAAGACTGGCGCGTGTATGTGGGCCCATACTCTCATGTTGCAAGATGCATTGTTTCACAGTATCCTGCAAATTGGGTGCCTTGCAAGCACCAACCAATCAGTGACCTTTCATTTGTTACAGTGAACAAAAACTGTTCTTGTACGGTGAGGTTTCAGCTACAGATGCAGTTAGCATAATTGTGTGTTTTAAATCTTAAATATCTCGAACACTTTTCTGCTTTCCAATTTGAATTCGATATATTTGACAGTATAGGTACCAGTAGTCACTGTATCCCCACTTTGAATTTTCTATTGTGTTCAACAGCGTTGGTAATCACTGAAGTATCCATACTCTTTGAACTCTGTATATCAGGGTTTGAGGTAATCACTTGTACTTTAGCAGTACTGAGCAATGAGACTGAAACGTAAAGAGATACAAACGTGAATGAAACCTAAAAATTGTGCAAATAACTATGAGAGTGAGAGATGATAGGCATAGCGTAAAGGGCAGGGGGAGCGGGGTGGAGGCAGAAATACAGTGGCGAGGATTATAGAGTAAGCATAGGTAGCTAATATTCTAGTTGAGTCAAATTAAGAGGAACGAGTGGAGAATGCGTAAGACAGATAATTGGTGGTCTGTTAGCCGCATCTTGTGGCCCTTGCAGCAGCTGTTGGCACACACTAGATACGTATTTTGATTAGATAGATAGGTTAGATATTTTCGCGTTTTTGCCAATGACTGTACGTCACTGAATTTTGACTGTTAACCAGTTATCACTCGGCACAAGATGCACCTACTGTACCCAGAATTTCTTTTATGTAATCAGTGATTCTGTAGTTAAAACAGCCTTGTCCAATCATATTGGCATTGTGCACGGAACACGAATACTGTTGTAGAATTCTTGTATGTAAGCAAGCGCGAGCGATTACTCTGGAATGTACAGCGATTCACGTAAAAACAGTGCACCAACTTGACCTGTGAGCTCAGGTTCAATGACTGATGACTGTGCTCGCCACTATCATTGCTATTTTTGTGTTGCGCGACTTGGGCACAGTTTTGTCCAGCAATTTCTTCGTAACTCACACTTTTGGCATTGTGCAATTCTTTAACAGTACAACAATGGGGCAATAAGGTTATGTTGGTTGTACAAGGACAAAGGTAACTAAAGATCTGTGAGGGAGGCATTCCTGCTGTTGACTTGAGCTTTTTCTCAGAAAGTCTGTTTTCTTGTTGGTGAGAACCAAAAAGTGCATGTTTATTGGTGGTCTGTCACAGTCATCTGAAGGCATTACCTTTAATGGCTTGTGCTTGAATTGTCCTATTGATGTTTTGGTCTTGATGTAATGGTGGCTTCTTTCAATAGAAACGGTTCTTGTGTGTTGCTAGGAAGCCCTCCCCTTGCACTTCCTTGTTGCATCAGCATGGTGGAACTGTCATTGCCACTTCCCTCACATCCGTAATTGTTAGCCTGCGCTGTGGCATGCTAGCACTTGCGCATTGGTTACGTCATGTTTGGTGCTTGCATGGGCACAACTGTTGTAGCAACTTACCTGTTGCCTACATTTAAGCAACATGTCATAAAATCGGGTTCTAATGACTGCTTGTGGAACCAGCTTTAATTGGACAGACAGGACCACTTTTTTTTTTTCACGACCTACTGTCACTCATTTATTATGATGATCACTCATAGAGCCAGTGTGTAAGTGTAGTGATTTTCTAACCCTTTTGCTGAAAAGAGCAATTAGTTGAAATTGATTGGTGCCATGTCGATATCGAACCTCCATTATTTGCCTTCATGGTGAATGCAAGTTAGTATTTTACCTACCTTTTTATTGCTGTCATTGCAGGATATGTGAAGTCGAGTTTAATTTGTTGAAACTTTTGGCAAGCACAACTACATATCAACCAAACACTCAACAAAAACTACACGCTTGTTGGTGCAAAATTTTTAGCCTCTGGGGAATCTAGTTGTCACTTCTGATTGCAGGTAGAATCCTTGCACTTAAGTAACGGTTAGTATGTGCAAACTGAGGTTGAATACAATGGAGCCTAATTCCATTACAAGCAACATTTTCGTATCTGCTCAACCATATCAGATTCCAAAGTGATTTGACACAGTGCAGCATTCTACCTCATACAATGCGTAATACTCGTGCTATATCTGAGCAAAGATAGTAGCATTGTCTAAGTCTTCGAGTGTCATGCGCCCATGATTAGTATTGTGTCCCAAGATAATAATCTGGATTCTAGACTACTTTTACATATTCGGGGGCAGAATGACCGCCAGTAGTCGAGGAATGGATGTCCAGCACAGAAGTCTGGAAAACGGTCCTCTTTATTTTTGTGAAACACCCTTTTTGTGTGTTTCCTGACCAATCGCATGGGAGCAAACATGAAAAGAAAAGCAAGTATCGGCAAGTGTGGATATATTATCTGAAGATGAAAGTATGAACAAAAGGGAAGCAATGCATACACAATAGTATTAGAAATTTTTCATTGCTACATAAAACTGACACAGTGGCAAAATCACCAATGTGGTTGAGACATAGTATATGTGCAAATTATGTTGCAAAAAATGGCATCAGTCTTGCTTGGCAAGTTCTAAATGTCACCATCATCATTTGTTACACACCTAAAGGCCTTTGCAGGTATTACAAGGGGGTTTTGAGGGGGACAACGTTGGAAGAATGTTGGCATACATCAGTTATGTAAGCCGTCACAGAAATGAAACATAAATAATAAATCTGTGACCCAGTAAATCATTAACAATAAATAAAAAAAATTGGAGGACGCTTGAGCTTCGCCTTCAAGAGTGGAACGCGATAGCGCTATTGCACCCCGTTCGCACCGCCTACTCAAATGCGCTACGCCAGCCAAACGTCGCGATCGGCACAGATAGCCGGGCCCCAACGCGCCATGAACACGGACACAATCATGGGGCGAGTGGCGCGCCACGTGTCGGGGCAGCGCCGTACATTGCGAGGAGGGGGTCTTCTGTGTTTGCCGCAAGATGGCTCTGCGTGTGCGCAGAGCGCAGTAGAAATGTAGCGGAAACGTACTTCGCTACTCGTGAAACGGCGACTACTGTAAGTTACATGGCCATAATTACCGATATACACCGCAGTGTAACTTTCTACGGCAAGTTTCTGAGGCAACACCGCATTTACTAGAGGCGATTTTGTCCCGTTTTGAAGGAACGAGCTCGTGGCTGAGTGGTAGCGTCTCCGTCTCACACTCCGGAGACCCTGGTTCGATTCCCACCAGCCCATCTTGCAAGATGTTTTTTATTTATGAAGTGCCTTCTGGGATTTATCGCTCATGGCCAACGCCGCCGACACCGCCGACACCGGCTTTTCTTAAAGCCCCTGCATCTACGCGCCACCGCCGCTCTCTTAAGTAGCGCCAACCTTTGTGTGCGCCGCCTTTTCCCCTCACACCAAATCCGGTTCCGGCATTTCCGCTTCCGGTATTTTCGGTTCCGGCGTTTCCGCTTCCTGGAGTTGCGCTGCGAGAATTTCCGCTCCCATTGCAGACGATGGTGAGGCGCCCGTGCTAAGCAACCGGTGCAAATCTGAGTTGCTCGCACTAGCCATTCCACCAAGCGTCATTCGCGTGCATCTACGCGCTTGTTTGCGTACGCTGCGCCCACACGCTTTGCCTGTCGTCCTCTTTCGCTGACAAAGTGCGGAGAGCCATGGACTGTGGCTGCATCATCGGCTGCTGCATGTGTCCGGCACGTTGGAAATCACCCGCCCCGGCGCCTCTCGGCGATAACGACCTGTATGAACTTTCTTTTTACTGCAAGGTGGAGGACAGTTGGCCTTTACAAACAGAATATATACAAAATGTAGGCATATGAAGTGTTGACAGAGTGGTACATGCAACGCACAGTATTTGTTCATACAATAGCAGTAGGTATAAGCCAATTTCACATTTACTTCACAAAGCTTGAATAACTCTGAAAGCATTCAGCAAATCAACGCTGCTCCACTTCAGCAAACAAGTAGGTGTCTTTTCGACCAATAACTAAACTGACGTACATCAAAATTTGGACGCTTTGAGTAAAGTTCTGTAAGTAAGGCTAAACATAGCCCCTCCATCCTCGCTTCTGCCGGCATAAAACTTCGGTGGCGCGTAGATGGAAGTGCGTTAGCGCTTAGGCCAGGGACGGATACAAGCGCGACAACAGAAGTATGACACACCTACCGCCCGAAATACTGCCGCGTTCGCCTCCTGAACACTCGCAATAAAAAAAAATAGCCATCGTAATTTCACGTTGCAACACACAATTCTCCGTACACCTTTGCTCACGCCACAACACACGAACATAATTCGCCGTACACGCGAGCAGATGCTCGCGTCACAACACACAATTCGCAGTGCGCATCTGCTCGCGTCATCCACACAATTCGCCGTCCACCTTTGCACGTGTTACAACACGCGCACACGCACCAATTCACTGCACACCTCCGCTCATATCGCACAAGAAAAGCACACTTGTTTTCACCATGTCACTGAATGCCCTCCACGCAAATTTGAACCTGTTATATTTCATAGCTTCACGTCATTGCAGTCCTTCACGTAGTGCACGCACTTGGGACGTTCGCTACCTTCGATCGTACGAGACAAGTTCAACCTCAGAATCAACAGCATAAACTCCATGCGTTTGCCGTACAAATTGGCGTCGCGAACTCCTTCACTAAAGTCCCTCCATACGTGCTGGCTGGAGGGGATGTATGCTTCAAAACAAGAAGAATTCAAAGAGGACAAGCTGTTGTATTCCGCTGAAGTAGTAGTTTGCGGCCGCTGTTTGCCAAATGCACGAAAAACGGGAGCGGTCTCCAAGCGCCCAGGCACTACATTCCACTGTACGTTGTCTCTCGTGGCATAACCCGTCGCAGGTTGATGCGAAGCAGCGAACACGACCAGATCGCCGATTACAATAGGCGGTGGTTCTTGGATGGAATCGCATTCACAGTTTCAACTGTAGCTGGTGCAATTAAAGCCTCTCTATCGACGCGAAAGTAAACAACGCTAAAAACATAGCGTCACTTCCACTCGGAACAGGAAGTTGAAGCTACGTAAGTTCCGCTTCACGCCGGAAGCTAAGGGGGTGAGAGGAGAGGAGCGTGGAGGAGGAGGGTAGGTTGGCGGTACTTAGCTTGGCCGGCGGTGGCGCGTAGATGCAGGGGCTTTAGCTTTTCTGAGACACGAGCTCCTTAACGCTGTCGCGTTAATATACAAAAACATTACATATAATAAGCTCTGACATGTTGGATAGGCATAATCGGTGGACAGCGTTCGATAAATGTTGACGTACATCATACATGTTGAGTTATTACAAGAAGGATTCATAATATAAAAGCTATAATGCAGTAAATCATGCAATTAGCAACAATTAAATGAATGGTAAGAAGAATACAGTGGTTAGTGCATGTGTTTCGTTAACACCCCTCAAAATTGTTTTAGATTTCGTTCATTGACGGTGAGATCAGGCAAACAATTCCATGATTCAATTACAGAGTGTAGGAGTGATTGATTGAAAGCCTTAGCAAATTCACAAGAACTTCACATGAAAGAAACTGTTGACAACAGCATTCCTAGAAATACCTGACTATTGCGTGGATGCCAATAATTTCTCTCAAGAGGTATTGTCTGGAATTTGCACTGTTCGGGAGAAGTACACCCCACAGAAGCTCGACTAAATACTTCACATTAATTTGTTCCCTTGTGGCTACTACTACCAGTAGAGATATGTTTCATTTTGTTCATGAAAAAGTGGGTCAGGTGCAGTCGAAATGCCATACCATATGGAATAAAATCCTTCGTCACTTTTTGATCTAAACTCACAGGAACAACTTTGCGAGCAGAAAGAACACAAGCATTAAGATTGATCGGAACACTCTGGAGCATTGATGATAACTATGTGTGCGGAAGAGATCAGTATGCGCACAGACAAAGGAGATTTCTTTCGAAGAGATGAAGCTTTTAAATATAAAAAGACAGCAAAACTTATGTCAACCTCTCACTTTTCATGACAATACTATATATATGCCATGGTGGCTCACTGGCTGTGGCATTCTGCTGCCAGGTACAAGGTTGTGGGTTCAGTTCCCGGCTGTGGCAACCACAATTCGATGAAGGCAAGATGCAAGAACACTCGCTTACTTAGATCTAGGGGCGCACTAAAGAGCACCAGACGGTCAAAATTAATCTAGAGTCCTCCGCTAGAGCACCCATCATGAATCCTATGTTGCTTTGGCATGTTAAGCCTCACAAATCAGTCGCCCATAATGTCGCTCTGTTGCCCTCATTTTAACTTACAGTTATAAGGAGTAAGGGTGCACGAATAGTCATTTTTGACATAATCGAGTAGGAATCTGATAGTTACAAAAGTGTATCGAATCTAATCGAATATTGAATAATTTTTAATAGTCTTCGAATAGTGAGCAGCCATTTTCACAAGTGGAGAACAGTGTTCACATCCTAGTATTCGCAGCGTTAACAAGTTTCTGTCATTACACTACACATTAAAATGTGGTTCCCATTAACCCTTTCAGAATCGATTTTTTTCGCCATGTGCGACCGCCCGTGATTGATTTTTTTATTGCAGATTTAAATTCTTCAGAGGCACCCATATTGAAAATAACTTACTGTAACTTTTTAGGGTGACGGTAAAGTGAGAATAAAATATTTTGCTTTGTTTATTCATGAATAACAACAATGAAAAAAAGGAAATAAACTTATAAGAATAAAACATTTGATGCATTGTTATATACATAGTTCAAGGCTTAGGACATGTGCACAGGAGAATATTTCGCAAGTCTCAAACATTCCTGCTCTTACACTAATATTTAGGTCCATAGCGTAGGTGAGCACACTCAATAAAACTTCATGGTTGGGTATCCATAAAAAAAGCAAAACGTGTGACAAACTTCTGCTAATCTTCATCTTATCGCTCACCAGAGGCAATTAGTTTTCACGAGTCTCAAAAAAAAGAAAAGGAAACGCATGCATGGCGGCATCCTTTGTATGTGCACCCCTGTGTGCAATAAATAAGCGAGTAACAGGCAGTCGCTCTTTGAGCGATTAGTGAAAAGATAGCCATCAGTTGTGTGAGCGCAACAAGCCAATACCGCCTGCAGAACAAAACCCAAACTAACTGCTGCCGGCCCGCGCGCGCACGCCAATGCACGAGTGGTAGTATATATATGCGCCGGAGCAAACAAACTGGCTCTAAAACAAACCATGCAACGAAAACAGAGAAAGGGAGGTGCAAGAAATGCGCACAGTGGCAGCACATGCCAGGAAAGAAAAAGAAAATTGGCATGCTTTTTAAACATACAAACGACACCGTTAAATATATGGCATCGACCATTTTGGACTTGTTCGGGACGCCATATATTTGTCATTGACCCTGAAAGGGTTAAAAAGCACAAATGGAGCATTGGGAAAAATGAAGCAGTTTGCATACACAGCACTCTTCAGAAAGAGTGAATGATCACTAGAAAGCCAGTCAAGTCTGAGAGATGTAGCTTGCTCCATTACGTAGGTTCTCAAGTTTCATGTCTATATACGATGCCCGCGAGGATGAAAACTCGTACTTTAGCTCCAATGTTATGTTTGATTGTACATAGTGGATGATTTAAAATATTTTAAAAGCTTTTTGAAAAATGTTTGTATTTATAAATAGTGGCTATTCGACTAGGACACCATTTGATTCCTTATTCGGAAGTTTCGAATACTCACGCACCCCTAACAAGGAACTTATTTTGTATGGGCCCTCCTTGCTCTTCTAGCATAATGTGTGCGCAAGGTTCAAGGGACAATAAAGGGAAGGATAGGTTGAGGTTGCATTGCAGTGAGTTAGCCTTCAGCAATAGTACTAAAAAGTCCACTCTTACCATTAGAGGAGACTTGATAATCGAGCAGAGACTCTAAAGCAGAAGATGAGAGGCGACACTGCTTTTAAGTGCCTGCGCCAGTTGCCATAATGTCATGAAATTGTATAATCTCTGTAATGGCTGTGGAAACAATGGAATACCAACTAGCCCGTACCCAAACTCTGCTTGGGGCCTGGTTATTATTTATCAGTAAAGATGGACTGTATTTTATTCTAAAGGTGCCGGATATTTACCTTGCCAAGTTTGAAAAAACATTTACTACGTCACGGTATCCTAAATACAATAAGATAACTTGAAATTCATCTTCACTTTGACATCTTAGGACTAGCATTACAGCACTAAATTATGTATATAGAAATTTCACTTTTTCTCATCTAATAATCACCCTCTTACTGCGAAATTAAAGAAAACAGTTTTGAAGGAATGCTTTATCGGCGTAAGTTTATTGTCTTTCAGCATCCTTTTTGTGCCGTGTTTGTGTAGCAGGGAAATAACAGGGAGGCAGTTAAGGCGCCAGGCCAATTTGCCTTGGGTAATGGATGGTTCAAGCCGTGACGTCACACCGGAAGACAAGCAAGCATGTGTCTCAGTGGGAAATAAAAGTCGTGTTTAGTGCCCTTGTGCGAGATGTCGTGGCTGAAAGTGTACGGCCCTCCTGTCGTCTAAAAGGTGTTGACTTGGCAGTTCAAATGGGAGGCAGGCAGCTGCACATGGCTTGCAAACTATTCTTGCCACAAGAAACCACCACAACAGAGGCACCACACGAATTCTGGTCTGGTGTCTTGTCTCTGTCCTCGTTTTCTGCGCCTTCCCATGCCTTCTAAGATTAGCTAGCCGAACATTACACTCTATCACAGACTGTTTCGCATTACCTGGTCTTAAAAGCACGGGTGGCTGTTCTGTGCATGCAGATTCGTAACTGGACGTTGGTCGTGGGCAGTGCGGTGGTGGCAGCTGCGGCCATTGGCGTTGCCGCCTATCGCCACCTGGGTGCCGTATGACAGCTGCTGCCTGGCGGAATGCCTCGCTTGTGAAAAGAGCAGTGCACCCACCGTGAAGCATGCATCTCCGTGCTGTGCACGCAGTCGAACTGTGGTTGGTTTTGTGACAGGGTTGGTGCAACTTGTGGGATGATGTGACCACTGGCCTCTTCCAGCTGTCATGGCACGACTTGTGGTGGTGACTGGTGCTTGTTGCGGGATTGCTGCTTTGTTCTTTTCTGTTGTTTGTTTTCTTCTTTAGATTTCCAGCTTGTTGCTGTCTGTTCCTGGGCCCATGTAGTTTTTCTGTTTTTTTTCTTCTTTTGTTGCTGCTTTGGTTTTTCTTGTTTTGCGCCACTGTTAGTGCTTCACCATGCCTGAATTGTGACCCACTGGTTGATGTTATGCAAAAGGTCAGCCTCTGCTGTTTGAGCTAAAAATCCCTGTTAATGCATCGTTGTTCAAGCATGTAGCATTTGCTTTAGCAAAAACTTCCTTTCTTTCATATTTTGCTATTCAGCCTGTTCTTATAGCAATATATCTATGTTATATTTTCTGTAAAAGGTTTTTATAATAAAATGTTGAAAAAGAACCTTCAAGCAACTTGAGCAGTTTTAGCCCTTTGTGCTTGAACTGTACTCTAGCCTTCACAGTATGCCAGCTGTTTCATGTGATCCCATCCTAATTGCTAGCTCTTATAACTGTGGTACACATCATGTATACTGTGTGTGCCAGTTTTGAGGTTATGTATGTGACTTGGGTAACCCTGCTCTCCCTCTTTTTTTTTTAACATTGAATGCAGTTCCGACTCGCAGCTTTAAAATAGTGTGCAGCTATTACTTATCCTCTGTAATGCAGAGATTTCTGATACTCTCCGAGGTGGCCTTTCTGACACATTTTTAATGTTTTCTCCACGAGACACGTCACTACATCCCTGTACATAAACATGATGAGCTGCCAAAGTGTTGTTTATGTGTGACCACGCACTTGGTGCAGAATTTGGCTGTTTTTATGGTCGTAGCGCTTGAGCGAAATGCCTGTCAGTCCTCTTCACTTGGACGCAGTATGACAAGTATTTGTTTTTGTACTTGCACCAAGACCTATAACAGAATAGTGTCTATTGAAGTTGTTTTAGAAAAGATGTTAAATAAAAAGGTAGTTTGTTTGAAGTGCAAGTGCAACTTTAGTAGAGGTAACATCATACAAGTTGCCAACATGCGCCAAGCTGCAAAATGACAGAGAGCCTTTTTATGTAAGTGTTTGAGTAGTAGCTTATAGAAAGTTACGAACTTTTGTGTTTGCAAGTTAAGCCAGAATTGTTGATTTTAGGAGAAAGCTTGTGTTAATTATGCTTACACGGGTTACATAGAAAGCTGCTACTGCCAGCTTTGAATAGTAAGCATATACTTAACGCAGGGCAACTTCATTGTGCTCTGCTGTAGTATCTCTGGTACCAGCACTAAATATAGCGCCAACCAAGGAACAGTTACTGGGCATCCAGTTCTTCAAGAACTTGTGTACAGCATAGCCCAGGGAACTTTTTCCAGTCTTTTTTATCCGCTTTCTTGCTACTTCTCTGCAATCATTGTTTGGAATTCTTTGCCATTACGTGATACAGTCCATGTCTTTGTCTAACAGTCTGATGTCAATTCAGGACAGTTATATCCTTGTGGAGCATTTAAGAAAGCATCTTTTTATATGTGCTTCTATGTTTGAGCAAATGAAGAAGTGGCTGCTTAGTATTCAACTTTTGGTGATCCCCATATGTTGATAAGCATTCCATTGAGTGTTAGTACACGAACGGTCACCGTTTTGCTTTACTGTTCTTATTTGTTTTATGGGAAAAGGAGTTCGATATGATGTCTTATTATTATGTGAATATATGTACAGTGGTGGTTTGCCACATGTTGTATTTGGTGGTGAACACTTGGACAAAGCACTTACATGGGTGTCCTCGATTACTTGTTCATAAAGCTTGTTTGTCAGAACTGTTCAAATAAAATGCTTGATTTCTGCACTGAAAGCTACACTTCTTCAACGGCTAACTGAGTGTGAAAAATATGTTATAGTACAAATTTTCTCCGCACTATCACCTGAGAAATGCAACACATTAGCCAGGGCCTTTGACACTGATATTTTCTGCAGCTTTGCTGTGGCTATGGCGTAATGCTGCTGAGGGCGAGGGTCGCAGGTTTGGACTCGTACATGGCAGCCACATTCTGATGGGGCAGAATGTGAAAACACTCGTGTACCGTGTGTTTTGTGCACATTAAAGAATCCCGGGTGGTCTAAATTAACCTGGAGGTCTCCACTATGGGGTGCCAGACTGTGGTTTTAGCACATAACGCTCCACAACGTAAATTTGATGTAATTATACCTTAAGGGAATGCTGCTAGAGCAGATGTTTTGACAATGGGACTTGTCTCAATTAGGGCCTGTGATGAAAGTTGGAGGCATTTTTTGTTCGACCACAGTTGATACTTCATTCGCGCTCTTTCTGTGATCATCTGCCCTGTTTAGAGGGACACAGCTTTTTGCATCGCGAAAATGGGCAAAAATTCGATCTTTTTTAACATCACATTTTCAGTTTCTAGTTCTCTGATTTCAAAATGGTCATTAGAAAACTCGGACGTAGAAGCGCGCTAAAAAATTCACGATTACGATACTCCTTAATGCGAGATTTCAGTGCAGCTCCATACGTGTTTTCATTTCTTGACATATTAGAGAGTTTTAGAATAGGGGCCCCAAACGTTTTGGGGCCCCAAAGAAATAGCGTCGAAGCCACTGCGCATGCGTGAGACGCAAACTGCGTTTGGGTTTTGCGTTGGGAACGCTATTTCACCGATTTAGCGGGAGCTCAAATAGCGTTCCCAAAAGCTTTGCGTCAACAAACATGGCGGCACCCATCGAAGCGACGGCTCTAACCTAGCACCAAACTGGGTTCGATTCGCGGTAACGCGTGAAGTTCGCAAGCTAGGAGAAGTGACTGCGGTTATCGCTTCCTCTCAACTAGCGTGTGTTATGAAGATTGACTCATTAGACGCCGCTGATTTTGAATTCGATTGTGGATTTTATGGCTCGTAGGCCTAACACGGCTAAGCTTGGCTGATGAAGGCTAGTAAAGTTGGTTTGCTCAAAACTAAGCGCAAATAATTGTTTGCTGCTTACCGAATAACCTCTAAATTGTAATTAAATGCGAATACACGAAAGCCAAAATTATATTTCCTATCATAAAATCGTAAATTTGATTTCATTATTTCTAATAGCTTTTCTTAGACGCCGTAGTGGCGCTGTCAGCGCAAGACGCTATCCGCAAACGTAAAACCCTATTCTAAAGCTCTTCACTCCTGCGTGCCCCAACGCTAACACCCGCAAAGCTCTTTGGGGCCCCAAAATATTGGGGCCCCTATTCTAAAACTCTCTATTGGCCTACGCGGACAGTCTCGTGCGGCACATTGCAAACGGAGCGAAGTGTGGCGCACTGCCGCTAGAGGCATGGGCACAATTCACAGCAGCCGCCGCAGAGACCTCCGCTCTCGCGGCGCTGTGTTTTCATAAATAGTATAGCGGACAGACGACGACGCTAAAGCCCCTCAATTTTCCAAAAGTAGCGCCATTCTTAGATCTTTCCGCCACCCGCTCACCCAGGCGCTTCCTCCTCCACTTCTCCTGTCGCCGCGGCCTCCTCCGCTCCCGCATTGGCCAATCTGTGTCACGTGAAAGCAGGCCCCGCGCTTTTGTATATTTTTTTCTTTCCGGCGCAGAGCAGGCGCCGCGCTTTTGTATATCTTTTCTTTCCAGCGCGCTGCGACCCCATTCTTGGGCCTGCGCGACGAAAATACGGCAGGCGGTTTGAAGGAGCGCGGTAGTTTTATAGAATGTGTTAGGGCCGAGTGCTTAATTGCGATGCCGTGTTGCTGCGCCTACGGTTGCCACAACAGACCCAGTGACGGCAAAAAGCTTTTTGCTTTACCATTCGCCTGGCGCAACGCAAAACGAAGAAAAGTGTGTATTCACAAGATCGGGCAGCTGACTTCGAGCAAGTGGCAAAGAACGCGCGGGTTTGTGAAGTAAGGGCCACGGCTCCTCCAACCTCCTCTTTTGACGCCCGTGTCAAAACGGGCCCGTGTCCAGTGCATTGGGGGCGCGTTAAAGAACCCCAGCTGGAAAAAATTTAATCCGGAGCCCCCATTATGGCGTGCCTTATGAGATCGTGGTGTTGGGATGTAAAACCCAAGAATCAACTTTTTTTCTGTCTTGTGTGCCTTGACTGTTCCAGTTAACGCAACACTGCTTCCTTGTGAAAACTTACAACGCAAAAGAATACAGACACACGTAGTATACAGAGATAAAATTAACACTTCAACAAAAGTGTTGCTGGTGCCAATGAGGGGAGGGGGATAATTATTTTCTGAACCTCTTTCCAGTTGGCCCATCAAGTTGCTTCTTTTTTTTTCTATCAAATTCTAACCATTTGCACTGTAATATATAAATAACGATTTCATATGCTGGTACGTTGTTCAAATTATCTATACCGCCTATGTGTGAAAACGTTGCTCATGGCCACCACAACCTGTGCATGAGCTACGTAAATCTGTAAAAGGCGCGGAACAGAAACGACCCTGCTGCCGGGCATTGCTGACCGCAGACAGTCGGAATCTCTCACGCGCCGGCCGAACAAAAGCATCCTGCAGGTACGTAAATTAACCTACGAAACCACGTGCACATACTTTCACGCTGTCAAAACCTGAAACTCTGGTAATTACACGCGTGTCTGAGCACACCGCGTGCTTGTGTCGTGTTTCAGCAACACGAACTTTCAACGTGCGCGCGCTTTACGCCTTAAATACGCCTTGAATAATGGTGCTTTTCTCTATTTCTTCCGCAAATCCAACACGACATTCTTAAGGCCAGTTACCGACTGACAAAGCAAGATCTAGTTTGAAAAAACTGCTCCGCAGGACTCGAACGAACTTTTCGGCGGATTTCCTCCCGTAGCGTGTTAGCCGTCGTCTGCTACGGCAGGCCCACCACCGGCGGCGCCACCGTCGAGGCCGCGCCGAGCGGAGGAGGAGGGAAGTGAATGGCGCTACTTTGGGAGATTGAGGGGCTTTATGGCAACCGTAGGCGCAGCAGCACGGCATCGCAATTAAGCACTCGGCCCTAACACATTGTATAAAACTACCGCGCTCCTTCAAACCGCCTGCCGTACTTCGTCGCGGAGGCCCAAAAATGGGGGTCGCAGGCCCAAGATTGGGGGTCGCAGCGCGCTGGAAAGAAAAGATATACAAAAGCGCGGCGCCTGCTCTGCGCCGGAAAGAAAAAAATATACAAAAGCGCGGGGCCCGCTTTCACGTGACACAGATTGGCCAATGGGGGAGCGGAGGAGGCTGGGGCGACAGGAGGAGTGGAGGAGGAAGCGCCTGGGTGAGCGGGGTGGCGGAAAGATCTAAGAATGGCGCTACTTTTGGAAAATTGAGGGGCTTTAGGTTGCCACAACAGACCCAGTGACGGCAAAAAGCTTTTTGTTTTACCATCCGCCGGGCGCAACGCAAAACGAAGAAAAGTGTGGATTCACAAGATCGGGCGGGCTGACTTCGAGCAAGTGGCAAAGAACGCGCGGCTTTGTTAAGTGACACGGCTCCTCCAACCTCTTCTTTTGACGCCCGTGTCAAAACGGGCCCGTGTCCAGTGCATTGGGGGTGCGTTAAAGAACCCCAGCTGCAAAAAAAATTAATCCAGAGCCCCCATTATGGCGTGCCTTATGAGATCGTGGTGTTGGGATGTAAAACCCAAGAATCAACTTTTCTTCTGTCTTGTGTGCCTTGACTGTTCCAGTTAACGCAACACTGCTTCCTTGTGAAAACTTACAACGCAAAAGAATACAGACGCACGTAGTATACAGAGATAAAATTAGCACTTCAACAAAAGTGTTGCTGGTGCCAATGAGGGAGGGGGATAATTATTTTCTGAACCTCTTTCCAGTTGTCCCATCAAGTTCCTTCTTTCTTTTCTATCAAATTCTAACCATTTGCACTGTAATAAATAAATAACGATTTCATATGCTGGTAAGTTGTTAAAATTATCTATACCGCCTATGTGTGAAAACGTTGCTCATGGCCACCACAACCTGTGCATGAGCTACGTACATCTGTAAAAGGCGCGGAACAGAAACGGCCCTGCTGCCAGGCATTGCTGACCGCAGACAGTCGGAATCTCTCACGCGCCGGCCGAACAAAAGCATCCTGCAGGTACGTAAATTAACCTACGAAACCACGTGCACATACTTTCGCGCTGTCAAAACCTGAAACTCTGGTAATTACTCGCGTGTCTGAGCACACCGCGTGCTTGTGTCGTGTTTCAGCAACACGAACTTTCAACGTGCGCGCGCTTTACGCCTTAAATACGCCTTGAATAATGGTGCTTTTCTCTATTTCTTCCGCAAATCCGACACGACATTCTTAAGGCCAGTTACCGACTGACAAAGCAAGACCTAGATTGAAAAAACTGCTCCGCAGGACTCGAACGAACTTTTCCGCAGATTTCCTCCCGTAGCGTGTTAGCCGTCGTCTGCTACGGCAGGCCCACTGCCGGCGGCGCCACCGTCGAGGCCGCGCCGAGCGGAGGAGGAGAGAAGTGAATGGCGCTACTTTGGGAGATTGAGGGGCTTTAGACGACGCGCTGCTCTGGCGCCATCTCGTAGCGGTCGTCGCCGCAGAGCCCGTCTTGCGTTGCCCTGCGTTTACGCTTTCGCCATATCCTCCTCGTCCGCTTTCCTCCTCCCGCTCTCTTCGCTATCGCCGTCTTTCATCATTCGCTGTGCAAGGTTACGCCGTGCTCGGTTACGCCGACGAATGCAGGAATGGGCGCCTAAGAGCTACGCTTTAAATGTTGTATCAGCCAAGGTGGCGAAAAACTTCGCGGAAATTGCAAATAAACGACGTTTTTCAAGCCGCATTATCTCCTGAACGGCGCAGCCGAGCGCCACCATCTTGGTCTTGTCAGAAAGTGCATTTCTCATTTTCACAAAAAAATCAAATGATTGAAGGTCGTTCCGAAGTCACTGATTGGCTGCGCTCACCACGTGTGTGCGTCACGCTTTGCCGTTAGTCCGGCGCTCCATGGGGGATTCGTCTGCTCTTTGCACCTCGCCTGCTGTTTGCTCCTCGCGAGCTCCCGAAGTCTGGGCCAAAACGTGTCAAAATGGGCGCTACGCGCACATCGCAGATGCGTGGCCGATCCCTCCGTTTGTGTACGTCAGCATCGGTGCTTCGGAATTCGCGACCAAGCACATCCGCGCAATCCTCAGACCCGCGGGTTGGTATTTCGCGCGCCTCGGAATGCGTGCCAAGCACATCGAGCGTCCGAGTCCTCGGACCCGCTGCTAGGCATTAAGCGCATCGGAACCTCGGACAGCGCGACTAAGCAGGTCGCGCGTCGAATCCTCAGACCCGCTGCTAGGCATTCCACGCATCGGAACCTCGGACAGCGCGACTAAGCAGATCGCGCGTCGGCTCCTCAGACCCGCTGCTAGGCATTCCGCGCATCGGAACCTCGGACAGCGCGACTAAGCAGATCGCGCGTCGACTCCTCAGACCCGCTGCTAGGCATTCCGCGCATCGGAACCTCGGACAGCGCGACTAAGCAGATCGCGCGTCGACTCCTCAGACCCGCTGCTAGGCATTCCGCGCATCGGAACCTCGGACAGCGCGACTAAGCAGATCGCGCGTCGACTCCTCAGACCCGCTGCTAGGCATTCCGCGCATCGGAACCTCGGACAGCGCGACTAAGATCGAGCGTTGACTCCTCAGACCCGCTGCTAGGCATTCCGCGCATCGGAACCTCGGACAGCGCGACTAAGCAGATCGCGCGTCGACTCCTCAGACCCGCTGCCAGGCATTCCGCGCATCGGAACCTCGGACAGCGCGACTAAGCAGATCGCGCGTCGACTCCTCAGACCCGCTGCTAGGCATTCCGCGCATCGGAACCTCGGACAGCGCGACTAAGCAGATCGCGCGTCGGCTCCTCAGACCCGCTGCTAGGCATTCCGCGCATCGGAACCTCGGACAGCGCGACTAAGCAGATCGCGCGTCGACTCCTCAGACCCGCTGCTAGGCATTCCGCGCATCGGAACCTCGGACAGCGCGACTAAGATCGAGCGTTGACTCCTCAGACCCGCTGCTAGGCATTCCGCGCATCGGAACCTCGGACAGCGCGACTAAGCAGATCGCGCGTCGACTCCTCAGACCCGCTGCCAGGCATTCCGCGCATCGGAACCTCGGACAGCGCGACTAAGCAGATCGCGCGTCGACTCCTCAGACCCGCTGCTAGGCATTCCGCGCATCGGAACCTCGGACAGCGCGACTAAGCAGATCGCGCGTCGGCTCCTCAGACCCGCTGCTAGGCATTCCGCGCATCGGAACCTCGGACAGCGCGACTAAGCAGATCGAGCGTTGACTCCTCAGACCCGCTGCTAGGCATTCCGCGCATCGGAACCTCGGACAGCGCGACTAAGCAGATCGCGCGTCGACTCCTCAGACCCGCTGCCAGGCATTGCGCGCATCGGAACCTCGGACAGCGCGACTAAGCAGGTCGCGCGTCGAATCCTCAGACCCGCTGCTAGGCATTCCACGCATCGGAACCTCGGACAGCGCGACTAAGCAGATCGCGCGTCGGCTCCTCAGACCCGCTGCTAGGCATTCCGCGCATCGGAACCTCGGACAGCGCGACTAAGCAGATCGCGCGTCGACTCCTCAGACCCGCTGCTAGGCATTCCGCGCATCGGAACCTCGGACAGCGCGACTAAGCAGGTCGCGCGTCGACTCCTCAGACCCGCTGCTAGGCATTCCGCGCATCGGAACCTCGGACAGCGCGACTAAGCAGATCGCGCGTCGACTCCTCAGACCCGCTGCTAGGCATTCCGCGCATCGGAACCTCGGACAGCGCGACTAAGCAGATCGCGCGTCGACTCCTCAGACCCGCTGCTAGGCATTCCGCGCATCGGAACCTCGGACAGCGCGACTAAGATCGAGCGTTGACTCCTCAGACCCGCTGCCAGGCATTCCGCGCATCGGAACCTCGGACAGCGCGACTAAGCAGATCGCGCGTCGACTCCTCAGACCCGCTGCCAGGCATTCCGCGCATCGGAACCTCGGACAGCGCGACTAAGCAGATTGCGCGTCGACTCCTCAGACCCGCTGCTAGGCATTCCGCGCATCGGAACCTCGGACAGCGCGACTAAGCAGATCGCGCGTCGGCTCCTCAGACCCGCTGCTAGGCATTCCGCGCATCGGAACCTCGGACAGCGCGACTAAGCAGATCGAGCGTTGACTCCTCAGACCCGCTGCTAGGCATTCCGCGCATCGGAACCTCGGACAGCGCGACTAAGCAGATCGCGCGTCGACTCCTCAGACCCGCTGCCAGGCATTCCGCGCATCGGAACCTCGGACAGCGCGACTAAGCAGGTCGCGCGTCGAATCCTCAGACCCGCTGCTAGGCATTCCACGCATCGGAACCTCGGACAGCGCGACTAAGCAGATCGCGCGTCGGCTCCTCAGACCCGCTGCTAGGCATTCCGCGCATCGGAACCTCGGACAGCGCGACTAAGCAGATCGCGCGTCGACTCCTCAGACCCGCTGCTAGGCATTCCGCGCATCGGAACCTCGGACAGCGCGACTAAGCAGGTCGCGCGTCGACTCCTCAGACCCGCTGCTAGGCATTCCGCGCATCGGAACCTCGGACAGCGCGACTAAGCAGATCGCGCGTCGACTCCTCAGACCCGCTGCTAGGCATTCCGCGCATCGGAACCTCGGACAGCGCGACTAAGCAGATCGCGCGTCGACTCCTCAGACCCGCTGCTAGGCATTCCGCGCATCGGAACCTCGGACAGCGCGACTAAGCAGATCGCGCGTCGACTCCTCAGACCCGCTGCCAGGCATTCCGCGCATCGGAACCTCGGACAGCGCGACTAAGCAGATCGCGCGTCGACTCCTCAGACCCGCTGCTAGGCATTCCGCGCATCGGAACCTCGGACAGCGCGACTAAGATCGAGCGTTGACTCCTCAGACCCGCTGCTAGGCATTCCGCGCATCGGAACATCGGACAGCGCGACTAAGCAGATCGCGCGTCGAATCCTCAGACCAGCGGCTAGGCATTTCGCGCATCGGCATCTCGGACAGCGCGACTAAGCAGATACACGACTGCAAGTATAACACTGGAACTCTGTTCATGTCCACGCAGTGTTCTGCGCCTCATGCAGAGTTTGAAACCCAGGTAACATGCTCTTTGTAGAACAGCAATAAAGAATATGCCATACGGGGAAAAAAGTGAGGGGAGTGGAGGGACAAAGGCACACCAGACCATAAGTCACATGTGCAAGAAGAACCGCATCAAAAAACACACCAAAGAATACAAACTTGGCTCCTTTTAGAGAGCTGAAGCGAAGGTGAAATCCATGAAGAAATAAAAAAGTTGATTTCGAAAGCCACGTCTCCACTTAAAGAAAGGCTGCACGCCACTTAAGCGGAACTTAAGGGAGAGAAGAATGCCTTGTTTATCCGAAGACTTGTTTAAGCGAAGGACACGAAAATGACTAAAAGCTATTCTGATTTAAAGTCGCAGTTTCGCCTGAAAGGCGAAGCGTCGACTGCGATGGCTAATTAACAGACATCTCTACGAAGTAAGGATAGTAGTGTTGCTGGTAAGCAACACTACTATCCATAAGCTGGTAAACGTTCGCATACTAATTAAATTAACAAGCATGGTGTCACGCGCGCACCAAGCGAACGTGAACACATATCCCTTGACGACCGCGCATACTCGCTGTCAAAATGCTGGAGTGATGAAGCGCGGCGGCAGCAGCGGCGACCGAACTGACCTTCGTGCTGCCTCTTGCTCCAACGCGAACTAAACGGCGAGAACAGCGCACACCAAGCTCTCAGCACTAGGCGGATTCTGTCCCCATCGCAGATCGCTCACTTTCAACATAGGGCCCGCGCGGCCACGTAGCCGCCACCGGAGTTGACCTCCATTAAAATTGCTCCATTTGGTGGAGACGAGTGGAGTAGAACGGCCCCTTCCTCCCTCGCCCCGGTGCCTTGCGCACAAAGGAAGACAGACGGTGTGCTTCCTCCTCGCTATCCTCCCATGCGCGCGCAAGACTGAGCCACCATCGTCGGCTCACTTTACGGCTCACCACTCGCACGCTTTCACTTGCGCACACAGCATACGGCGCGCGGCGACGATGTTATCGCCCTTGGACTTCATACGGAAAACCACGGCGACGATGGTGGCAGAAATGCGCTCGGAATGTCCATATAACTGCTATCGCAATAAAACGTCCGAGTCTTTTACCCTTATTGTTGTGAAAAATAAGTGGTCTCCTCTTATTATTGCAGCTTCTTTTCCACAGGCTGTGTGTTTTCATGAGTGATCGCGCTTTGCAAAATTCTATCCAGCCCGTTCATTTGAAAATCTCAACTGCGTTTCCTTTCATATGGTTCGAAACGCTAATGTGAACTGGAAGTAATATCTGCATCGTCGTCAATAGAATCACGATCTTAGCCGTCAAATTGTGTGATAATATCTTGAGCGGGAGGCTCACAACAGGTGACAAGTGGTGCCATTGTTCCTGACATTCTAGCAAAGCGCATTTGTATTCCTGCGTCGCGAAGGAACCAGAGCAGTCTGAAAACAACGTTCCGTTTTAGTACTGTTGTTTTCCTCCTCAGTGATCAGTTTTGCTACACGCACAATGAAATGCGAAACGTATGTACCGTGAACGTCACAGAGCAGCTGTTGCCACTGTAATGCAAGCGCCCGAAGGATTCGATTGGTCTTACTGTATAACATCGCGCTTTGACATTTGTTGGTCTGCTTCTGTTTAATTGGGTGCGGGCCTTTACAGGTGGGTAAATGCGCTATGTAAAGGCCTTAATTTCGGTTCTAGTTCCCTTTAACTGGAGTTCGCAAGAAGCTTTTCGTTTGTTCGAATTTTGTTAACAGCGTGTCTATAGGTGGCCAACGACAGATGGTAGATTCGTTCTGTTTACCGGCATTTCCGTTAAGCGAATTTAGTTAATCTGCACTACTTTCATCTGATGCATATGTATATATACATGTATATAAAGATGTATATAAAGAGAAAGTTGAAATAATTTTCTGAAATCGTTCGGTTCTGAAAGTATTGAATCTATAAAATTCACAAGTTGTATATGTAGCATCATATTAGCTCCTCGTGTTTTCACATAAAGAAAAAAATTTACAGCGACGTTTCACTTCGTAAACGCGGGTGACGCGCAAGCTAATACGACGCTCAGCCCTCGGTGCGTCTAGACCCGTATACACTCTCCGCATCGCAAATTGTATTCAAGACAGGGCTCGCGCGGCCGCACCATACGCAGTAGCCGCCAGAGTGGAACGACCCGTTGAAAAACATTCGCTTACTATCTAAATTATCTAGATTGGTGTCACCACGTACACCTTTGATGTACACTTAACAGTCGATGCGCCAGCGTTTACATGTAGCGCATCGCCCCTAGCACGATGGTAGCGGCACACGGTCAGACGCTTCCAGCGGCATGCCACGCTGCAGCGCGGCGAGTGCAGCAGATGGGCAGCAAATACAATTTCTCGGGATTCCTAATGCGATGCGATCGCGTTTACGTGCACTGCGAACGTCTCAATACAGCCCTGTCTGGCGCAATAATGTGACGCGCTTTCCTAGTGCAGTATCCCCGTTTACATGAATGTGGTGCGCCAGTTGTCGCATTCGTGTAAACGCGATCGCTTTCATGATGAAGTCGAACTACAACGCCTCTCCTCCGGTGACATCGCGCGACAGAATACAGAGCGCTTCCTCCCCTTGCGCATTGAGCCGCCATCCTCGGCTCATCGCCGCACGCTTTCACTCGCACACACATCGTACGACATGCGAGGACGATGTTATTGCGAGACGAACCTGACGAACCCGATACGTACGCATCGCAAAGAAAACCTGTAACAGCTGCCAGAGGAGGTCAAGGCAGCGCCGCGGCGCGCCTGCGACGCTTCGCCTCGTTTCTCCATCTCCATTCGCTCAGCGTTACCTTCGCATTCCACTAGGTGGCGTTACTTTACCGCGCTGTAGAAAACCCCTTAAACTTCGTAAAGTAGCGACACTCTCCTCCCCCGACTTCACTCCTCCTCGTTTCTCCTCTCTTTCACGCTCCCTCCTCGACCGTGGCGCCACCTACACTGCTCGAGCGTAGCAACAGCGCCAACATGCGCTCCTCGCATGGCTCCTCGCCACTCCGTAGACGCTTCTCGAGCAAAAATGGCACTGATGCACGGCGCGAGAGCCCACGTGATGCTATTAGGCCAATAGAGACGCAGAGTCGGCCTTGACCAGAGCGCGCGAGGAGGAGGTGGCATTCTTTAAAGCGTGGCACTACTTTACGAAGTTTAAGGGGTTTTAGCGCTGTACAGTCTAGCGCGCTGAGCGCGTTCCTTCGTACTGTCACCGGCGCACGATTTTATTCGCCCCCAGGCGCATGAATTGCTCGTTCGCTTGCTTCGCGGCTTCAGACAGACCCCGCCGACATGAAGAGCTGGTCAGTTACGCTTAAGCTTTAAAAAAAAGACGGCCGAATAACATGCACTGGACTGCCTCTTTGATAATGAACGTTGCGAGGCTGGCTCAAATAATTTTGCACACCTGCCAACGCTCGTGAATATTTTGTAATGTTTACGATTTTTTGCCCGTGTTACAATTTTATCAATGTTGCGTCAAGTTTTTAAAAAAAATTCCGCTGCAAGAGATGAGATTGTGAGCAGTTGCAAGAGGATTACTTGCTTCGAGAAAGTTGATACAAACAAGTTCTTGAAGCAGGTGAAGTTGTCACTGAAAAAGTCAATGTGATCTAAAGAACTTGTCAGTTTTGCTTATAGTGACCAGATACGCTGGCGCCGAAGCGGCTAGGGAGGTGAGGTTCGGAGAACGATCGAGATTCAACATCTATTTCAAGTTTTATTTACCGGGCACATATCCTCCCGAATAAAATTTCTCGCTACGCCACTTTTATGCGTTGGTTAGCGTCCAAAGAAAGGATTACCCAAATTTAGCTTGTCGTTCACCACGGTGTGGTTGCTAAGCGGGAAGCTAGGACCGCTAATGTGCAAGCGCACAATGGTAATAAGACAGGAGTAGAAGTCAGAATGCTGGCTCCGGCCCTCCGGCAGAGCCTACCACGCTCTCCGCGCGGTGAGCTACTGCTTTGAGCCGGAACAAGTGGCGCCGTCTACGGCGAGCGGCGGGCCACGGCGTCTGTCCAAGGCGCGGACGCAGTCGAGACCACCGTGGAAGAGGATTCTACACAGCGCGACGCAATGAAATTTACAACATACAGCCCGAAAGGGTCATATCGGTGTGCTGCTGTGTGAACCACAACAGCACACAAGAACCGAACTGCTATGGAAACACCGCCGGAAAGTCGTCAAAGGTGGAATTCTACCGATTTCCGTGGGAAGTGGTACGAAAGTGACAAGAGGAAACGCTGGCGCAGGGCTATACGGCGTATACCAAGGTAAGCAGTTCTCTTCCTTCGCGAGCACTCTGGGGTGGTTTTGTAGCGACGCCTTTTCCTATGCGAATGACGTTTCGCGCTTTTTACGCTACGTCAGAGATCAGGGCCACGCTCAGCCCGCGTTATCTACGGGATCAGCTGGCCGTGAGACGGCTTCGAGCGGAAGGTATCGCGACGAAATAACGCTCCGCCTTTGTTTCTTCAGATAAATTTCACGACATAATCGCGTGCCTTGCTTTCTTTTACGCCCGAGGGAGAGTTGCGGCAACCTATGCGAGGCTGGACACGCATATTTTTAGAAACAGCAATAACATCACACTTGCCGCCGCACAGCGGCCACAAGTTGACGCGCGAGGCCAAGGCTGAGGCGACATTGTTATTTGTAGCCGTATGGGTTGGGGTCATTTCGGTGTCACCCACGATGTAATGCCACCAACTCCTCCACTCACGTAATTGAATTACTGCGTCGCCAATTGGATTGGATTGGATTGAGTAACCTTAATGAAAGGTCCTGCGAGACGCCTAGTCGAATACGTCGATCACGGAACGACGCCGCCTGCCGTGAGGGTGAGGCGATCTTTTCACGCGCGTTAGAAGCGGCAATGGAAAACGCTGATCACCGAGGCAGCTGTCACCTCATCAACGGCACCAACGTAAGAAAATATTAATGAATGCAAGAGTCACTGACCTACCTGCGGCGAGCGTGTAAGCACAAATTAATCGTCAAAATGTCCGAGCCTCCGAGGTAATCGAACGAACTCGCGCACGACAAAGGATGCTGCTGATTGTGCCGTTATACTCCAGCGTTACCCAAGGGCCCGAACTCAGAGTTAAAGGACAAGCGCGCAAGTCGAACGTGTGACTCGTTTTTGGAAGAGGAAATGGGCATGTTTTTCTCCCATGGTTTCGCTATTCTATACCCGGACAACTTTTCGTGTCTATGAAGGCAAAGCTGCGGAGACAAAGCGCGCACAACTGCAGAATGCTTTTGCAAAGAGCCCTACGTTTTCGTCCACGTTAGTTCAAGCTGGGGAAGAGAAAACATAAAAAGTCCTATTGGCAGCAGTTAAACAAGACAAAATACACCTCTGAATGTAAAGATTTGCTTATTTTGCGGATTTTCCCTTCCGCGTCTGAGGAAACGCGAAACCGTCCCACGTGGAAGCTGCGTCGATTCAGCGTCTGTTCCGAGCAACCAAAAGCACTGTGAAACGCTGCCGGACTACCTGGCGCCGTAACAGATGTGCAGAAGCTACGCCCCCGTAGCTTTCCCTTCATAGGTAGCTTTTCTTGAAGCAGAGCTATTATTTGTAAACTTCGTGCTTCTATATTTTTCGAACTTTTGTGTTTTTTGAAAATTCTTTTTAAAAAAAATCCATGCCCTAAATTGTAGTTCCGCTTCAAACAGCCACTAGAAGTTAGCTTTCTCTCTCAAATCCAACAAATTTCATTTACATCAGTCTAGTGGTTACTTCAGAAGAGCGTTTCTGCGTTTTACATGTATTTGAATAGACCGCATCGGAGTTGGGCCCGAGCTAAACCTTCCTCTTAAGGGCAATGTCTTTACCTTTAAATTAATGTGTAAAAATGTGGGGTTTTACGTGCCAAAACCATGATCTGATTACGAGGCACGCCGTAGTTGACGTCTCCGGATTAATTTTTACTATCTGGGGTTCTTTAATATCGACTGAAATCTAAGTGCACGGGTGTTTTTGCATTTCGGCCCCATCGGAATGCGGCCGCCGTGACCGGGGTTTGATCCCGCGACCTCGCAGCGCAACACAAAAGCCACTAAGCAACCACGGCGCGTATTTCCACTTTTCTGTATCGGGCATGTTTCTAGCCTCTATCATGGGCCGATCTAGGAGATAGTGATGCCTAGAGATGCGCGCTAATCCCGAAGACAGGCCTGGTACCAGTGCTCCCGGTTGCAATTAGCGGTACTGGTGGTACCCCGTATAGAAGAATCGACATTTGGGTGAGTTGGTACTGGTTGAACATCTAGAAGGGGCAGCGCAAGACGACAAAGACAGAAGGCAGGAAACACACCGGACAGCGCTGTCCTATGTGTTTCTTGTCTTTTTGGCGCATTCGGCTGCACGAGGTTTGACTATGGTGGCTAGCCACCATAGTTTGACTGACCATGTGCTGGGTAACGCGTCCTCTCCTGGGCGACCCGAGCCTCTCTGCTCGTACAACGAAATTTGCAAACATAATTATCTGTCAAGAAGACTCCTGCCTTTGCCGCATTCCTCGCTGTGCAGGGCCCAGGCAGTCACTCTCAGACTTCAGCAAACAAGCACTTACCCGAGCCCCGCGGCGCTGCACACAATGTACCCCGAACGGTTTCCAAGCCCGGACTGCCCTTTGTGTGGTCATTATGCGGACTTCAAACATGTCCTGTGGGGCTGCGCCTCTGCCGGTCCCCCTTTCACCCAAGAGGAAATGATGAGGCTAATTAGGGCCCAGGATCAGACCTCTCAAATCCTGGCAGTCCAGAGGGCTCGCGAGAGGGCCGTCAGGTTTCACCTGATGGTCCCCGAGTGGGCCAAGCCAGGTGACGTTGAGTTTGCTTACGTCTATAGTGTACCAAATAAAATTGTTTCACTCACTCACTCACTCCTTATCGTGTTGCGTGCCCCATCGTACAGTACCACCGTGTGATAGTACCGCTGGTAAGAGGAGTGTTCTGCCATTCTTACCTCGTGACAGCTAGCTTTTTTGAAACTCTGTCGTGTAGACGCTGCGTCTCTGCTCGAAGGCGCAGACGATGTCGTTCGAGACGCTGCTGGCCTCACTACACGTGCCCCATACACTCGTACAACCCATTCTCACCCTCAACGCGCTCAGGAAGATGAAGGTAGTCTTTCATCGAATTCGACTACAGAGCTTGAATCGCCTTTCAAGTCTTTTACCTTACCGCGGCTCACTTAGAATTGCAAAAGCGACGCGGAATATCAACCAGGGGGCGTAACCATGGCAGGGAGGGAGGGGGGGTGAATAAGGCACACCGAGCACGTGCCCCCCCCCCCTCCTCGCCCCGAAATTTCTCTGTACGCACCAGCCGGAATAAGTGGCGTAGAACGACGTGCGAGATCACTTACCTGCCCAACCTCCACTCCTGGTCAAGTACGCACTCCCCCTCTCTTCTCTCGATCCCCTTAAACAAAGAAAGAGAAAACTGACTACGCGACTCATGTCAAATACTCCCGACGCTGGCAGAACGCATATGGTAGCAATTTACACGGAGTAATACGGTAGCAACAACTGCTCGTGCAAGTTTACTGTCACTGCATCGGGTCGAACGCGATGACTCTACCAGACCTATACTGTCCGTGCATGCAGGGTGGCCCAGCTAACGTTAGCCAAACGAATTCTTGGGTTTTACGTGCCAAAGTAAACGTGATCCGATTATGAGGCATGTCGTACCTATAGTGGGGAGCTTCCGCTTAGTTTTGACCACCTGGGGAGTTCCTTAACGTGCACCCAACGCAGCGTTTTGATGCGAAAGCATCAAATGGCCCATATAGCGAAAACGCCGTTGGCGTCTGCAGCAGCGAAAAGGCACCTATACAACCCATTAGCTGCGACGCCACGTCACGAACGCGTCTCATGACGCTGGCTCGCGCTTGCTGGCTCAGACCACGGTGGAGCAGAGTGGGTGAAACGGAACGCCTGCTGCCTCGGTGTTGCGTGAGGGGAGAGGGCATCGCCGCGAAGCCACGCCACCCAGCGCGCCTCGATAGAGAGAGAGAGAGATTCTTGAAGATGGGAAGGAAAGGTTGGGGTAAAATGCAGCGCAGTAACTGTCTCTCAGCAGAGGACACCTCAACCGCGCTGCACGGGGGTAGGGAATGAAAGTAGTCCTCGATAGAGCAGATATGGCGACGCAATGCCGCGTCTATGTTGGTGGCTGCCGCTGCTTCCTCGGTCTCTCGTCGCACGGGACGTCGGTGGCATGCGGCGTGCTTTATTTCTCAGCAATATCGTTCGATTCCGGTATACAGCCAACGTGCTAACGTAGAAACTGTAGGAGGAAAAAAACAATAACCCATACCAGCTTAATCGAAACAACTCGATAACATGCCCCTCAGCAGAACTGTAAAACATTACTCGCAGCGCAAAACTCGAAGGACCGCTCAGCGGCGTTCAGTTGGAGATTAATGCTTTCGCATTCACAACTCATAAGAAGTGTGTCCTCGAATTTTTTTGCGTTTCGTCCCGATGGAAGTGCTGCCGCCGCCGCGGCCGGGTATCGAACCCGCGTCCTCAGCCATCGGTTCTCTTCCAGCAGCGGGATAATTGTTTCTCTTGTAGTTGCTTGGCTAAGGGGACAATATTATATAAACAGTTGTTCAGTCATCATGCGTCACCATTCAGTCATCCGATGTCCGGCGCAGGCTCTTTTTCCAAGCTTTACTCGTTAGCGCACGAGATAGGAAAAGTGCCGCGCGATTGCGCCGTCGCACACCCTGACACTGATGACCCTAAAAATGATTTGGAAATAAAAGAGAGAAATAAAAATAAATAAATAATAACCTCGCTCATTCGTCGTTCCCGCGATAGCAACGGCGCACAAGCGCCGGTCCCCCGGGTGCCACGGCTCATCGCACTCGGCAACCGTTTGGTCATTGCGCAGGTTGCGATCGTCACGTAGGGCTACGCAGAAGCGAGTCCCACTCCTCCTTGGTGAACTTGGGGGTATCTGCGTAGCCCCGCTCTAGAAAAGCAAATCCTGGCCGCCCGGCGTGCCCGCGACCGGGCCGGTGGGCTAGACCTGCCGGTCCCGCGACGAGGGACTAGCCGGGTGCGCGACGAGTTCGCGTCCTCGCCGGACCTGCAATAAAGTTTATTCACTCACTCTTTCACTCGTCACGTGGTATACACGCAGCTGGCGGTCAGCGGAAGCCGATACCGACACCCACTCGCGGGCTTTTGCAAAGTCACGGAATGAGCGGAGTTCGTTGAAATCACTTTTAGGACGGTTGGTGTCGTGGCAGGGTGGCGAATGATCAAGCGGCACTTCTCGCATTTCGCGAGCTACGAGCTAGTTATGCGAGACATGTCGCGCCGCGGAAACGTTTGAACGGGATGCTTTAGGACGCAATATACAGCTTTTCCATCGGAATTCGTGTCGCTCAATTCAACAATACTTACGTAAATAGTATTTCCTGATTAGACCCTATCATTAGTCGATCAAACTATACCCTGGTTGGGAAAAGAACTCATGACCGTAGACCATTGGTCCCATAAGCGTAAATGGTATTAGTTCTTCTCTATTTTTATCTCTTTAACAGCCTCATTAACGTCAGCTGGGCAGGGACACCAGGCAGACCGGCTCTGGGCTGGCCATGACGGGAATGCTACCGCGCGGCAGGCACCAGCAACGCATAGGTGGCACGCTCCATACCACAGCCCGTACAGAACCTGATACTATTGATCATGTCTTCTCATTCTGCCGTCGATTTTCTAATGAAAGATTCTCATGGACACCGAGCTTTGCCCAGTTAGAACTTCGTCCATTATTATACTTTGTACTTTCCTCGGGGTTTGGACCCTGTGCGTCAGCCAGAGGGTCCATTGTTTGCCGTGCCACCTGCGATTCCTTTGGAATTTTGCTACCCGCCGTGGTGGCTTAGTGGCTATGGCGTTGCGCCGCTGAGCGTGACGTCGCAAAATCAAATCCCGGCCGCGGCAGCCGCATTTCGGTGGAGACGAAATGCCAGCACGACGCTGTACCGTGCAATGGGCGCAGGTTAAACAACCCCATGTGGTCACGATTCATCCGGGAGTCCTCCACTACGGCGTGCCTCATGATCAAATCACTGTTTTGGCACGTAATACCCCAGAATTTAAAAGTATTAATGGGTTTGCTGCGCTATAATACTAGAGCGACGTCTCATTTTGCTTCCTTGAATCCCCAACGCAAATTTCGAGTTTAATTTCATTTATCTTCTACTAATTCTGGTGTCTGTCTCACTTTCTTTTTCGATTTATATTTGTCGTTTTTCCCATAGTAGACCGACTTCTGAACGAAAATGCCTCTATATCAAGATTAAGGAACAATAATTGTAACCGTCAATATTGTTACGGAAGGATGGAAGAAGAGAGGAAGAAGATCGCGGGACGCTGGCTGCTGCGTTTTGTTGGTGGTCATGCCTCTAAAGGGGTTGAGACACCAAATTTTGAGGCTATAGAAAGCCTGTTGTAGGATGCTTATTCTGTATGCCAGGACACCAACAACGAGGTATTGGACGCTGCGAACATTTCAGAATTTTAATTCAGCTCCAAAAAGTCAATAAAAGCTCCTTCTCGTGATCGAGACCCATCGCTAGCGCAGCTGTTATGACGTCACAGTGGAGGAACGAAAATATTGACGTCATAGCACACTAGCACAAAAACGTGACGTATGATGAGTAGCGATGAAATGCCGCTAATGGTTCCTGCCTAACCGAGAGACAGCGCTGCATCTGCGAGTCGCATAGTTCGGCAGCTCGGAGTGGTCTCGTTCAACTTTGCGTTTCCCAACGTGTAATCGTACCTTCTTCACATCGTCACGCAGACTGGCGACGTTCATCGTGCGAGCGCTTTCTGTTGGAGCCGTTGGAGGCATCCGGAGGTTAGCTGTGGAGCACAACTACCGCCATGCCTTTGAAGTACTGCGTTGTGGACTTCTGCCCTAGCAGAGTCGGAGACGGTGCGACCTTTCCACAAGTTCCCTCGGAACGGTGCGCAAAGGGACACTTGGACAGACTTGGTTCGTGCTACAGGGCGGAACTGTTGGACGCCGAGAAAGACTAGTGCGGTTTGCTCACTGCACTTTTCGTCGGACTCGTACCGTAGTCAGTATGCGGCCGACTTCGGGATCCCGGCGAAGCGCTGCCTGAAACCCGATGCCGTGCCGACGGTGTATCCCGCTTGCGCTTGCAGTCTCCTTCAACGTGGGACTGGAGCAACTTCACCGAAGCCTCAGGTGTGTATCACATCCGGTTGTGATGGATATGGCGCGTTTGTTGTCGGTGGCTCTGACGCTGGCGTACGTGATATTTTGTGCAGTGCATCGCTGGAGTTGACAGCGATCATGATAATTCCTGTGACACGACAGCCATGGACGAAGTATCTGCGAGTTAGTTTTGATCGCACCCTTATGTGCAAAGTGCCGAGAATACGAAATATCAACTAGTATAGGCGATTTTTGACATATAGATGCGCCGGGTCTCAAATCTGTGTTTCAAATTCTTGATCTAAGGCGTCGCTGCGGTCGAGCAATTGCCGGCAGAATAATCGCGAGGCTAGTCTTACCAGTAGCTTCATACGTAAACCTCAACTCAGATCAACTTGGCGCATGAGGTTACTGATAATTAAACCCACACTAAAGGAACCACTTGCCAAAGATCTTACATTGCCGTATCCGTGTACATAGGCTAGAAATTTCCAAGCATGATCTATGTCGTGGTAATGGCATTTGAGGGGAGAATATGCCTACAAACATATGTTTGTATTCGTAAAACTGGGTGACCAGTCTAGATTGTAATGGCATAATGGAACCACTGGCATGATTGAGGCAAGCATGTTGCTTATGATGTGTGTTCCGTGTGCACAAATGATCCATTAACCATGCCTCCAAGACTTCTGTGATTGTTTTCTTTTGATCCAGCACTTGGGCAGCGCTACTCCACAACATCACCCCCATGCGCAGCCACAGAATGAATCTGATGCAGTACACGTGACTCCCAAACGGAGTGCACTGTACAAGTGTCAATAAAAGCGACGCAGGTCACTTTCCATCCAAAAATGAGGAGCATCGCTTCACAAACAGATGGTGCAAACCGAACTGTGGGTGCGTATGGAGAGAGCTAGCATGACTGATCTTTGTTCAGTTATGTGAGAAAATTGTCATATGTGCCAGTAGTGACAAGTATGGATTTGAAAAACAGGTGTTTTCTAATGAAGTTTTGCATTATAGAGTGTATTCTTGCATGAGTGGCAGCTCATGATTATCTGCCAGCATAGGGTATTTTTAAATTTGCATGTCGTTGCTCAAGATGGCAGTGTAACCGAAGATCCAAGCAACAGTGACTTACGTCAGTGAATTAAAGTAGCGGGGAATTTTGTGTGTGTGTGTGTCTATATATGTATATATATATATATATATATATATATATATATATATATATATATATATTGTAAATACAATCTTCTATACTCCCAACATCCCCGTTACATATTGGTGGTGCCGGATCGAAGAAACCTCCCTTGCCAGCTGTCGGACGACTCCATCCAATTGAAGTTCCCTCTGAACCGTTCTTTCGCGTAGGCCTTGACCTGATTGGCCCTTTTCCGACGACGACTAGAGAGCATAAGTGGATCGCCGTCGCTACTGATTACGCGACACGCTACGCGACAACAAAGGCGTTGCCGACTAGATGCGCAAATGACGTCGCCCATTTTCTCCTCCACGACGTCATTCTCCACCACGGTGCACCTCGACAGTTACTTACAGACCGCGGCCGCTCGTTCTTGTCTCGAGTTGTCGACTACCTCCTCCGCTTTTGTGCCACTGAGCTCAAGCTGTCCACCGCCTACCGCCCACAAACGAACGGTCTTACGGAACGTCTCAACCGAACAATCACAGACATGCTGTCGATGTACGTCTCCAACGACCACCGCGACTGGGACGCCACGCTGGCCTACGTGACGTTCGCGTGTAACTCGTCCCGACGTGACAGCACAGGATATTCACCCTTTTTTCTTTTGTATGGTCGTGACCCCACATTCCCGTTTGACACCATCCTCCCTTCTGTGCCACGTGTTGCAACTGAGGTACGCTCGTGAAGTGATCGATCGCGCTCACATGGCACGTCAAGTCGCCCGATCTCGTGCATTAGCCTCGCAGCATATGTAAAAAGAGCGTTAGCACCGGTGCCATCGCGATGTGAAGTTCGCGCCAGGTGTTTGAGTGCTCCTTTGGTCACCATGTCGTAGGGTCGGCCTCTCCCAGAAGCTTCTCTCTCGCTATACAGGGCCTTATGAAGCCCAACGTCAAGTTAACGACGTAAATTACGAGATTGCGTCGCTACAGTTTGATGCATCCTCAAGTCCGACGCCTGTTGACGTCGTCCACATTTCGCGCCTGAAGCCATATTTCGCTCGCAATCCTTCGCCTAACATGCGCCGAGACGGCGCTTCACCACCGGGGGTCCTGCATGTTACGGAAGGATGAAAGAAGAGAGGAAGGAGATCGCGGGACGCTGGATGCTGCGTGTTGTTGTTGGTCAGCCATCTTAATTTTCTATACTCCCAACATCCCCGTAACAGTATCTTTATTGTTACTATTATTTTTTATTGTTACTTTATTGTTACTATTATTATTCTTTCGGTTCTTTTCTTCTACCGCAGCTTCTTGATCAATACCCAACTGTTGGCGTGTGCCAACGATTGGAATCATTATCGTCGCCATCAAAACATTCTTCTATATTTTTATGTTTCCTTCTGGCCCGATCTACTAGCGCGATAGCTACGGAGCCTACGTGCGATTCTACATTATCTGCAAGCTTGCGTGTTGGCCTCCTGCTGGTAGACAGCCTCTTAGGGCAGCGGCTGCATCTTTACCATAGGAACGTCTGACCAACGTCTAGGAACGTTGGTCAGTGGAACGTTGGCCAGACACCTGGTCATAATCACGGGGTGTCACCGGTGTCGCTCTTTCCCGGGCCTGATAAAAAGCCCGAGCTAGCTCGGGCCGCTCGCTTAGCCGTTTTCAGTCGCAGCTCGGACGCACGACCGCGCACTCGTATGCGAAGAGCCCATCTTGTTGACGCGATGCGCGAACTGGAGGGGCGTCACTGTCTCTGAAAGGCGGCGTACGTGCGCGCACCAGCTTCCTTTCCCGCCAACAGTTAGATTAATCAACTCAAAGGCACGCGTTACAAGCTGGTCCCGCCCCCTTCTAAATGAGGATTTTCATCGGCTACAACGCTGAAGACATCGGCACCATCAAGGGCTCGCTTGCACGTTGAGCATCGCCGCATTTCGTGCATTTGGACTGACAAGAGAAGGCCACGATGTAAAGGCAAGCCGTGTTCCAACTAATACCCAACAGGCTCGTTGTGCCGCGTAGAAGTTTTCGTCGGATCCTTCGCTAGAAGACTGCAGCGGGAACCGAGGGTTGTTGCGACACATCCAGCGGCAACATGGCTTCCCTCTCTGACATTGAAGAGGAAGACGCAGGTGGGCCGTCTCTGGCCTCGACTGCAGCAGCGGCAGGACATGGCGGCGCCGGGGGCAACCAGACGAAAGGCTCCGGCGCATCCAAGAACAAGAGGATGTCCGTGGAGCGCATCTACCAGAAGATGAGCCAGCTGGAGCACATTCTGCTACGCCCGGACACGTACGTCGGCTCCGTCGAGCCCGTCACGCAGACCATGTGGGTGTACGACCCAGAAGACGAGAACGGCGGCGGCGGCATGAAATACAGGAGCGTCACTTTCGTGCCCGGCCTGTACAAGATCTTCGATGAGATCCTGGTCAACGCGTCCGACAATAAGCAACGGGACAAAAACATGGACTGCATCAAGGTAATAAGCACGCGCATTTAGTTGAGGTCGTGCGCTGAACTGCTGACCTTTCGTACCATGGGTCATTCGCAACGAGAGCACGCGGGGGTACAATAGCGAGGTGTTGAAATGGTCATGAAATAACCGGGCGAAGGAGGGAAAGCACTCCGGTATAGGGTGCCATATGTCGCATAACACATGTCGTATAGCTAGCCGATCCCTGCCGTTGTCAAGAATCAGTGGTAGCGCAACTACGCATAGCAGGAAGTCATTTTCTCTCTTCGTGCTTGTCTGATCAGTCTTAATCGAGGCGTTGCCCCATGGCTGCACACTGCTTGAAGCTAGCTTTCCTTTGTAACCTGCATTCTTCGATCAGTGTCGGTATGTCGCCTAAGATGGCGGGAAAAGCGCGATGACGAGCTAGAAGCAGATCGCTTAGGTTGCGCATCACCGCCTTGCATCTCAATGATGATGACTTGCATAAAATCACTTTGCCCTCGTTTAAATCGCAGTCGTACGACTATATTACGCTTACTTTACATACTAAGATTACGCCTCCTCGCTGATTTAGTTCTGAACATAAGAGGAACATCAGCCAATGTTCTCGTATATCAAACTACCTGCTAAACTTATTTGCGTCACTTGCCCCTTGAGCGAAAGCGCAGGCGTCTGTCATCCTCAGCAGAGAACCGGCAACTAAACTCGCATTGCAATTGGCTGCGACGGACGCCACGTGGGCGCCCCGACGGATTTCCCATTGTCTGCGACGCCACGTCACGAACGCGGCTCGGCGGAGCAGATCGGGCGAAAGGGAACCTCGCGAGAGGAGAGGACATGGCCGCGTAACGGGCATGCGGCGTTGGCACTGCAGGCTGCTGCTGCTTCTTGCTGGCTCGGGCAGCACGTACCGCTGTGGTACATTACTCGCAGCGCAAAACTCGAAGTACCGTTCAGTGGCGTTCAGTTGGACATCAGTGCTTTCGCATTCACAACTCGCAAGTGCTTAGGTGACCTCAGATTTTTAGGTAGAAAGTAAACGAGAAGCTGTGGGTTCATACCTATTGAATTGGACACGCTGTGTACGCGGAAAGCTTTTATCTAGTCATACGAAGACGACCTGTTACACAAATTGAATTTATTTTCTCGTCACGATTTTATTCCCGCGACTGAAGTTTGCTGCTCGAGCCATCGACAATACGCGAGTTTGGTAGTAATCAATCTTCTTCGTAGTAACAAGAGCGTTAAAAGAAAATAGTATTAAATGGGGCAGTATCATCAAGTTGCCCTTCGGAAAGAGCTAATAGATTGTTCGTTTTTTATATACGCAAGAAAATTGAGTAAAATTCAACGCTCGTCTAAAGCTGAGAATTTTTACGTTTACGCAGGGGGCGAGAGGTGGAGGGGGGAAGACGTGACGAGCGTTACTCTTAACACGAGATGCGTCTCGCGTGCCTTGTTTATTCTTTATGTGGCAGATCGAGATACACCCGGAGCAGGACTGCATCTCCGTGTGGAACAATGGCCAGGGCATTCCCGTGGTCGAGCACCGCGTCGAGAAGATGCACGTGCCCACGCTCATCTTCGGCCACCTGCTCACCTCGTCCAACTACAACGACGAGGAGAAGAAAGTCACCGGCGGCCGCAACGGCTATGGCGCCAAGCTCTGCAACATCTTCAGCAGGAAGTTTATCGTGGAGACATACTCGCGCGCCGAAAAGAAGCACTTCAAACAGGCGAGTCTGCCACTTATCTTGTCCAGCGTGCCCACGTGTGGATTTGTCCGAGTACAACCGCTTCCATATACAGGGTGTCCCAGCTAATTTTAGCCAGAGTTTAAAAATGTGCAAATGCAACGGAGCTGGTCAGAACCAAGGTAATGTTGTTTGCTGACCCTTGAAGATACTCAAATTGTTTCATTCCTCCTAATTAGATAGTCTTAATTAATCAACTTCTCAAATATTTTAATTAGATGAGTGTGAATGAGAAAATTGCAGTGACATCGGAAACTCCCGATACAGCTTTCTATTGCTCAATACGTGCTACATAGAATACTTTTTCCGAACGTAAAAGAAGCCTGCAAACGCACGCAAAATTGCCGCGCGACTGGCCGCTCGAGGCACTTTGCGTGTATTCGGAGGCTTCTTTCACGCTCGGAAAAACTTATGTAGCATGCATTGAGCAACAGAAAGCTTTATGGGCAGTTTTTGAGATTGACACTTTCCATCTAGTTATATTTCAGAAGTTGATCAATTAAGACTAATTCTCCAATTAGGCAAAATGAAAAAATATAATTTGAGTATCTCCAAGCCATGGCAAAGAACATTGCTTTGGTTCTGTCCAGCAACGTGGCATTCGCATATTCTTAAACCTCTGGCTAAAGTTCGCTGGGACAGCCTGTATAGCTAGAACAGAAAGCACTCCTGGATGTAGCTGCCTGTATATATTGGAACTGTAAGCGACAAGTGTGCCTGTAGCATTTTTTTCTTTCGGGTCAGAATCTCTCGTGCAAAAATATTGCGGACCAAAAGAAAGTTAGAGGTCGTGTGGCTCTTTCTTTATTTATAGTTGGAGTATTAAACAATGCTGGGTGGTAAAACGTTGATCCAGGCTTAGATAAATCAGCTTCGAGAGCTAGGTAAGCTGTAACGGTCAACAAGCCCCGCTTCGCAGGTCTGGGAGGATAACATGCGGAAGACCACAGAGCCCAAGATCAGCACGGAGGCCAAGGGCGAGGACTTTACCAAGATCACCTTCTATCCGGACCTGGCCAAGTTCATGATGGAGAAGCTGGACGACGACACAGTGGCGCTGCTTTCCCGCAGGGCTTATGACGTGGCCGGCTGCGCACACGGTGTCAAAGTACGTGAGTTTCGTTTGTGCCCGCCATTACGCCGTCAAGTGTCGTGCATGACCTGCCGCGGTGGCTCACTGTGGTGTTCTTCTGCCCAGCTGGAGGTCGTGGGCTGGAGTTCCAGCAGCGGCTGCCGCGTTAACCTATGGGGGGCGGTATGCGAAAGCTTGCTTGTCCAGTTACATTTACGTGTATGTTGACTCGAGTGGTCGAAATTAACGCGGAGCCTTGCATTACGGCGTCTTTGATAGTCGGTTGGTTGCCTTTAATAATTCAGTATTTATTTTTCTCGTGTATTCTTACAGCCCAGTGAAAGGGGGACACAAAGAAGTAACCGAGGAACACGCGAAGTTCTGACTTTCCAACATACATTTATTTAGTAATGTTTGCTAAGAAGTCCGCGCTTTTGCGTGTCCCTCGTTTTCTGCTTTCAGCCTTACTGCCCTGTCATGGGGGTGCTGACATATTTTCGACCAGCTATGCATTTCGTGCGTCAAATGAACATCCTATACCTCTAAACGCTAAAAAAAGTGGCAAGCCTCAGAGCGGCGCTAATAATCTATAATAGCTTTTCTAGAGTCGTGTTTTCTTTCCAGAAGGTTACTGCGCCGTGCCGTCACGACATAGTAGGGCCACGTCCGCTGTGTTTATAAAAAGTGTGGCCTGCCGTGTGCACCGTTCGCCTTCAAGAGTGGAACGCGATAGCGTTATCGCACCACGTTCGCACCGCCCATTCATTCTCTCGGCATGCTCTTGAGTCACACAAAGACGAAACGTGCGCCTGAGCAAGCGGAACGAACCAAAGAACTCGGTGTCTCGGAGGGAGAAACGATTTGTGCTAGCAAAACGTCGTGATCAGCACGGACAGCCGGGCCGCGACGCGCCATGAAGGAGGACGTGATCATGGTGCTGACGCCTCGATGGGATCGTCCTCTATCTCGCTTGGGAGCACCACGAGTACTTCTCGCCAGAAGCACGGCACACATCGCAGGGGACGCTTTCCCACCAGACGCGCTACGGCGTAGCGATCACGTCATAGGCGTCCCGCATCGGACGCTGCACCTAGGAATCGCGCTGTGAGCGGAATAAGGTGCCGCGTCGCCTAAACACGAGTGTTAGAGTGACGCACGCTGAAAGTTGGAAGGGGAAAAAAGAGAAAGCTTATTAAACGCAAGGTTATTGGGGCACCCTCACACCGGGCCCCCGCACGGCCCCAGTGCGCTCAAACGAGACGAAGGGGAGAAGCGGGCGAGTGGCGCACTACCTGTCGGGGCAGCGCCGTACATTGCGAGGAGGGGGTCTTCTGTGTTTGCCGCAAGATGGCTCTACGTGTGCGCCAAGCGCAGAAGAAATGTAGCGGAAACGTACTTCGCTACTCGTTTAACTGCGGCTTCTGCAATTCACATACTCATAATTACCGATATACACCGCAGTACAACTTTCTACGGCACGTTTCTAAGGCAACACCGCATTCACTAGAGGCGCTTTTGTCCCGCTTTGAACCATCTAACTCATTGCTGAGTGGTAGCGTCTCCATATCCCACTCCGGAGACCCTGGTTCAATTCTCACCCAGTCCATCTTGCAAGTTGTTTTTATTTATAAATTGCCTTCCGCCATTTTTCGTTCACGACCAACGCCGCCGACGCCGACGACACCGGCTTTTCTGCGACGCGAGCTCAACGCTGTCGCGTTAAAAAGTTGGTACAGGGCAGTATACACTTGATTGCCATCTTTTGGCGCTCCGACTGCGTTGCCTATGCTCTATTCAACGCCAGCGGCGCCGTGAGGTCCTCGGCACGACCGGCGCGCTGGCAGCACCGGTAGCGTCCGGCGCACTACAGATGTGTGCTTGACGGTGACAAGACTTGCAATGAAGTTCTGTCTGCGACAAACTATTGCGACCATGTCGACCAGTGCACAGTATGGCGTGGTGCGGTGTCTGCCATTGCGAACATGCACTACTACACCCTTTCTAAGATTGTGGCTAGTATCATCTCGTATACCAATCTGCTTTGCGGTATATATTTCACGCTTACATCTACTCTAAATTACGGGAGAGCCAGCAATATTTTGTATCGAATGGGGAGGAATGGTACAGATGTAAGCAAAATGGCTGCCTTTCGTTGCGCCATCTGTCATTCAGTGTGCACGTGAAGTGGCGCGCATCACTTGATGGTGGTGTGTTGCTCTGCAAAGGACGTCGTAATCGTGGACGAATACGGAAGGTACTGCCATCGCTAGGCGTTCTAGCCCTAAACGCTGGTTGAACAGGCAAACATTATAAACACTATGTTTACAAGCCGATGTCGAAGATTTCCGGTTAAGCCCTCTGGAACTACACAAGTTACATTAGTCTATAAATTTACAGAACCCTCCAGCTGGCACCAGTTTTGCTTTAGAGTTAGTGTTCTACAATTTAATTTTTCTAAGTGCAACAATAAAAGCCCATACAAGAGCTCGTCGCATGGCGCACGTTCTTTATATCTGAACACATCAAGAATATGTGCCTACAGCGTACTATGCGACAAAATACTTCTTTTCTTGGCTAACTTGGCTGTCAAAAATGCATGACCGGAAGCTTTCTGGGGTCATGAATGCATTGCTGCCACAGCGTTGTCTAGACAAAAAGGGCCTACAATAAAAGTATAATCAGTTCTATATCTGCCGCAAATTGCCCGTGTTCATGAGGTCCTGGTTTGAACGTCTCCGTTACTCTGAAGGCCTCCATTATAGAGTTCATCGCTGTCCTTAGTTTAGGCCCGACTGGTGCGTTTATTTTTGTGAAATGCAATGTTTCGCTCTCGTATTTCTCACGAGAGGTTTTAATACTGCAATGACAGCGTCGGAACTGCATCGAGCAAATGCGGCAATTGAGTCGCAGAATAGGTTGTAATTAAATAATTCCCTGAACATAAAGTGAGAGAGCCGATGAAAGTCCTGTTGGATGGCAATTGGCTAAAGCTAGTGCTTAGAGGGGGTTTCTAAATATGAGTATACTGCGGAAAGTTAGTCACGGTGATTCACTACATGTGAGGACAGCAAAACCTGCCGTACAATCACGTTCCTGCACTCCTCTCCTGCTCACTTTCAGTCGCTTGTCAGTGCATGGTTTTAGATCTTTGCTTCTTGCGCGGGTTTGATCCCTGCCACGGTGGTCGCAATGGGGGCGGAACGCAAGAACGCTCGTGTACGCTCGTGCTCCGTTCCATGCATACTAGTCAACGCTGCGGAAGCCTAGTAACGTTGGCGCAGGCAAGATAGACTTCTTGCAGTGGCTTCGTTCGCACTTGGATATATAGTTCGGTGTTTTTTGACCGCGGTTGCGCCCAACTGTTTTTTATGTAGGCTAAGTCTTGTATGAGACAAGTTTCAACGCCCAGGAATAAAGGCTGTGGTATACGGCTGCTCATGCGTTGTTTTAGATTATTTCTGTTTTTATTTTCGGGTTTTTTTATTTGCAACCCGTCGAGAGGAGCCTCACGTGCATGCTCGCGCGAATATAATTTTTAGTTTTTCATATAATTTTTATAATTTTTAGAATATAATTTTTAGTTTGCCTTCTTGCGCCCAGGTCTACCTGAACGGCAAGAGGCTCCCGGTGAAGGGCTTCAAGGAGTACGTGCAGCTGTTCCTCAAGGACCAGGAGGACGAAATAGGCAACCCGCTCACTGTAGCCCACGAGCTCGTCAGCGACCGCTGGGAGGTGGCCGTGGCCCTGAGTGCCTCGGGCGAGTTCAAGCAGATGAGTTTCGTCAACGGCATCGCCACAACCAAGGGTGGAAGCCACGTCGACCACGTCGCCGAGCACCTCGTCAAAAAGGCACGCCCCCTATCCCACTTTTGGCGCCTGTTTTTTTTTACAAGTGTAATTTTCCAGCATAGATCAGTTTTCATTTTTGACTTTCTTTTTTCATTTATACCAAATAAATGTAGGGGGTTGAGAGAAAAGCAACGGTAAATGGTTTGAGGATTTCTCTACATTCTATGACCTTGGCAACAGCACAGAGGAAGAAAACGTGGAAGTTATATATAGGAGAATCGTCACATCTATGCTACTGGTAGAAGAAAGTATTGCTAGAATAACAATAGAGAACTTAAGTACAAGCAGAAACTTCAGATATAAATCAGAATATGTGGTCTAAAATGTCCGCGAGGAATAGAGGGAGAAAAAAAAGACGGTAACATGTGTAAACCCCAGAGAAGCCGCGGCGATACATGAAAGATATAGAAGCAAAATTGGCTAAGGTTTAACTCTTGTAAACCTAGTTATCACGAACGAAAGGTTTGTTTGGCTTGGTTTTGCAGACCATGCACACAGTGTTTCATTAAAATTAGAAGCAAAGCTTAAGCGTCCTCCTAAGAGTGGAACTCGATAGCATTCAAAGTTTCCCGACTGCTTTTCTCACGCTACCCGGCAACTTCAGCTTATATAACAGTAATGTTTATCGAGAAACGCTGGCGGCGAACGCTATGCACGAAGGCTTTCTGGTAGAAACGCGGCATTTTGCGTGGGCCGCGCGCACACGTGGAGGCGTGCGCCATCTGAAGGTGTTGGAAGGAACCATGCGCGCCGCTCTATGAATGGTAGAAACGCTGGAAATGGGGTTTGTGTTTGAGTTTCCGTGTAACGGAATTATTTTTTCTCCTATATTCAAATTACAATACGATGTTATCATGTCTGTAGGTTGTGTGTAAATCGTACGTGCGATTTTCCTGAGACACTTTACTTTGAGAAATCCAATTAGTTCAGTAACGTCTCTGCGCTACACGGAGTGCCTGCGTTGTTCGGTATGCGCGGTTCGGAATGACTTTTTGCGAAAAGATGATCGACGCGTGACACCAGCGCTCAGACAGTCCGATTTTTGCACCCTTTGCCTAATCAGGCGGTGAACCAGTTCGTGCTTCTCCTCTCTGAGTGCTCCTACCAAGTTTGGTTGGCACGCCGCGATGCAGTTTTCGGGGGGAGGGCGCCGGGCCTTCACGAAGTGCTTGCGAAAGCACGGAAGGAGGTCTGGTTCCATCTCACCCGGGAGCGGCACCGCTTGGGCGAGAAGTTTCTCGAAGTGTGGGCCCGTCCTGCGGTGATTTTTGATGAGTCAGGCGGAAAGCTTTCCATTAAGCTATGATGCATGCTCCTAAGGTCGCTCGACTCGGCCGTGTGCGCCAGTCGCTCTACGGGGTTTTGTTTGGTTCAGTGGAACCCAGAGCTAGAACCGGTGGTGGCGCACCCTTGGTTGGTCGCGCTGCTCCGCGGACGGCTTTGGTGCTCTGCATGGTTGTATGCCTTGGCCTCTTTTGCGCCGAGGCAGTCCGAGGGTCAGTCAGGCTTGAGTCCTGTAAGACCGACATGGCTGTTTGTGTGTTGCGTGCGGTAACTTTGTGTTGCTGCACCACAACAGCCCCCTTGTCCGGGAAGGACCGTTGGCCCGAACCAAGTCCCCCCACCCAGTCAACCCGGGTTGTGGGGGAGAACCGGGGTCAATGTATCGGATGATGGGTTGATGAGATATGTACGCTCATGGACGGTGCCTTCAAAGGTGCCAAGTCCTCTTCCCATCTGACAACGGTTCTCTGTGACACGAGGCCCTTAGCGCTATTGCGTTAATACAGCAGTCTCGTGGAGCGCGTTGAATAAGGAGGCTTGTTGCTTAACGGGCAGGCGGAACGATTCGAGCATCAGAAAAGATCACGTCCCATTTTAAACAAGTTTGTTTCGCCCGAAAGGCAAAGCATCGATTGCGACACCAAATTATTAGACACCTGGGAGATTATTCTGTAAGAGTCCACCTAGTGGACTGTCCATTTCAACCGCCGCTGATTGGCTGGGGCCACTCGTCTCCTCCTCGCTCGCACAACTCCATCGAATCAGTAGCGGCCGCAATGCACAGCCCACTAGGTGGACTCTTGCAGAATACCCCTCCTGTATAAAGTAAAGATATAAGTTTTATCAGCCATATAAACTTGTGAACATTCGCCTACTAACTAAATTAACAAGCACCGTGTCAGGCACCGTGTCAGGCGCACAAGCAAACACATCTCACTCGATGACCGCGGGAACTCGCTGTCAAAACGCTGAATTGAGGAAGCGCTATTGAGCCTACATCGGCGCACCGTCGCATGCATTCACTCGGAAGTACAGCATAGGGCGCGCAGCAACTATGTTGTCGCCCTTGGACTTTGTACGGAACTTCACGGTGACGACGACGGTGGAAATGCGCTGGAGTGTTCATGTAATGGCGATCGCAGTAAAACATCTTGATGTACACGGCCGTGCTGAAGTTGAGGCTGTGCGAGCTGCCCAGGCAGTAGGAAAATGTAGCGTTGCAGCCTGCATTGTGCCTACTGCTATCGCGTGCAATGGCCACGGGAAGAAGCGCTAAACAGAAAGCAGCACATCGGGTGTCCGTTCTATGGAGAAGGCAAAGAAAAAGCTTAGCAGAGGAAGGGGCCACCGCTGAAAAAGAGACCGCAAGAAGTTGGCCTGTACATCTTCGCTGCCGTTGAGGTGTGTGTATGTATGTGTGCGTGTGAGAAAAGTTTGATAAACACATTTTCTTTGTTTGGTTTTGCCTGATTTTCAAGACCTTTTTCGATTCCAAATGCCTTGTGTTACACACCTTATCGCACTCTGCAGTGACAACCGCTTTGGTGAGCAATAGTAGTACTTGATGTTTGGCTGGTACATGTTGTTGTTTTTTTGTTCAAGTGAGGCTGTGTGCTGGAGAATTGGTATCGTTATTCATCCACAGCCATCAATTGGAATAGCCTGTTTTTGGAGCAAACAACGTAGATTTAGTAGATGCTAAGAATGGGTTCGGCTTGTGCGGTATCGGCCGCAATACATATACCTGTAATTACTACTTCGCCTCCGTATCATGGACGTACGACAGAAGGAAAAAAAAACCGCATAAACTCGGCTTGAATATGGTTCTGCGGTATATAGGAATGGTCAACCTTGTGGTACATGGTTCATTTACTCTGCTTCCCATACTTATTTCTTTTATTCTGATATTTACTTGCGTTGGTTGTTCTCAAAATGCCCTTGAATACTCCTACACTTTCGATCAGGTTATGGAGAGCGTCAAGAAGAAAAACAAAGCCGGCGTGAAGATCCAGAGCAAGCAAGTGAAGGACTACTTGTGGATGTTCGTCAACTGCCTCATTGAGAACCCGACATTCGATTCTCAGACCAAGGAGAACATGACGCTGCCTTTCAAAAAGTTCGGTTCCAAGTGCGAACTGAGCGACAAGTTCTACAGCCAGGTTTGTGTCGTATAACTCTTTGTCATACTTTTGGCCAAGCTAAGCATAACGGTGTCTACTCAAAAGGAGGAGGGAGGGTTCAGGAGGCCCGCGCAGCGGCCGCCAAGTACTTGCCTAGGAGACGCCCGCTGCGAGCTGGCTCGCGTCCTGCAGGACCTTTAATAGAATTTATCCAATCAATTTTGGAGAATGCGACGATGCAACGCTTGACCTGGTTGCTACTGCTTGACATACTTCGGACTGCTGCCCTTGTGATTCAAGCTCTGCATAGACTGTTTCTGGCAAGCTCTCGTAGCCGTAATGTATACATTTCGTAGGAGCTTCTCGCTGTTTGCAATGTTCCTACACAGTGCAGAAACATAGCCGTGATCTTATGCTCCCTAAAAGACGAAGCTGTACCTCTGTCTTGCATGCTAGTACCAATACCTATATTGACACTTCACATTTGATCTAGATCATATTCCGCGGTCTCTCAATATTCGATGAGATTGTACTGTCGCGAAGCTGCGTTATCCATAAAACGCAGTTCAATAATCGATTGATCACCTGATAATCAAGACTGACGAAACCAGATGAGGGCTCCTGCAGCCCGAAGAATGAAATGCCGTTTCAGAACCATCATGCGTTTTTATTCATGCTCTATTTTGACTTTTTCAGACCGTGACCCTTTGTTTCTACGACATACACGACGAGGCGGATTTTCGCGCAACTCTAATCAAGGATTTCTCACTTTTATTTCAATGGGAAATACCTTATACTGCACGCCTTCTTCTACTCTGCAGATGCTCAAGTGCGGCGTCGTGGAATCCGTTATGTCCTGGGTGACATTCAAGGCGGAAAAGCAGCTGGGCCAGAAATGTTCCTCCAAGAAACACTCCAAGCTGAAAGGGATCCCAAAGCTGGAGGACGCCAACGACGCTGGTACCAAGAACTCGGTCGACTGCACGTTAATCCTAACCGAGGGGGACTCGGCCAAAAGTCTGGCCGTGTCCGGCCTATCGGTGGTAGGCCGCGATAAGTTCGGCGTGTTTCCGCTGAAGGGAAAGATACTCAACGTACGGGAGGCCACGCACAAGCAGATCTTGGAGAACGCAGAGATCAACAATGTCATCAAGATCATGGGCCTACAGGTGAGTAGTTACTTGCCTGAGGTTAGCTTGATCGAAATACGCAGCCTATCTGCCAAGGTGAATGACCAAGCTGCTCCCTTTGAGATATTTCATAAGGCTTGGACGGGTGCGTCGAGCTGAGGCTAGTGCAGAAGACGGCGCTCGCTGATCTTCACGCGGGCAGCTTCCATTTTATGACTTTGAACACATTGTAAACATATGGACGTGCGATGTCTCCGAAAGCCTTCATTTTGACCTGTAATGTGCAGCGACAATTGAGCCCGTCATCCATCTAGAGTGTGAAAAACAAATGAAAAATGTGGCATTACCCCTGATTTTTAGTAACTGCGTCATCTCATCTTTCTCACCGCCAAGACCTGTGAGCTTCGCGCAACATTGGAGAGCTACTTCAGATGGCGTGGGATACTTTCTTAAAGTAAATTTGTTACTGATGCTATGCCTCGCTTAGTGTTGGCTAGTGTTGGCGTTGCTTTCTTTTCCTGTGCCGTATCTCGACTGGTTACACGACACTTGCGTTCGGTTCGTAAACGGCCGGAGCAGGTAACACAAAACGATACAAGTACTCGTGGTGTCAAATATGACGCGTGAGAAAAATAAATCGACACTCCTTTTTTTTTCGATTTGCAGTACAAGAAAAAGTACGAGACTGTGGATGATCTCAAAACGCTTCGCTACGGTCGACTCATGATCATGACAGATCAAGACCAGGATGGCTCTCACATCAAGGGCCTCCTAATCAACTTCATCCACCACAACTGGCCGTCGCTGCTCAAGCTCCCCTTCCTCGAAGAGTTCATCACGCCCATCGTGAAGGCAAGTCGCGGAAGCAACGAGCTGTCCTTCTACTCGCTGCCCGAGTTTGAAGAATGGAAGACCGCGACTGACGACTGGCAGCGCTGGAAGGTCAAGTACTACAAAGGTCTCGGCACCAGCACCGCCAAAGAGGCCAAGGAGTACTTCATGGACATGCTGCGGCACCGCATCACCTTCCGGTACCAGGGCAATGAAGACGACAACGCCATCGAGTTGGCATTTAGCAAGAAAATGATCGAGCAGCGCAAGGACTGGCTCCGCAATGGCATGGAAGAGCGCAAGCAGCGACGTGAGATGGGCCTGCCCGAGCTCTACCTGTACTGCAAGGACACCCGGAACGTGACGTACCAGGACTTTGTCAACAAGGAGCTTATCCTGTTCAGTAACATGGACAATGAGCGTTCAATCCCTTCTCTGGTGGATGGACTCAAACCGGGCCAGCGCAAAGTTCTTTTCACCTGCTTTAAGCGCAATGACAAGCGCGAGATCAAGGTTGCCCAGCTTGCAGGGTCCGTGGCCGAGCACTCGGCCTATCATCACGGCGAGGCCTCACTAATGTCGACCATCATCAACTTGGCGCAGAACTTCGTCGGCTCCAACAATATCAACCTGCTGCTGCCCATCGGTCAGTTTGGCACGAGGCTGCAGGGCGGCAAGGACGCTGCCAGCCCTCGATACATCTTTACCATGCTGTCGCCCTTGGCGCGTCTCATCGCTCCCGCGTTGGATGACCCGATCTTGGAGTACCTGTACGACGACAACCAGCGGATCGAGCCCGAGTACTACATTCCGGTGCTCCCCATGGTACTCGTGAACGGTGCGGAAGGTATTGGCACTGGTTGGAGCACCAAGATACCGAACTACAATCCACGCGACATAATTGCCAATCTGCGGAAGATGATTGCCGGCGGAGAACCGGATACTCTCAAGCCATGGTTCAAGAACTTTCGCGGATCCATAGACCAGGTGAGGCTGCTCGCTGTTCCGCTAAAGGAACCTGATTTCATTTTTATTGTTTGCTGAAATTGAAGATAACATGCTGACAAATGAGGATGTCTCTTCTATAAGAACGGCCACTGCTGTACATATGTTTAATGTGAACAGCGGTAAAATCTTTTCATGAGAAACATTGAGGGCAGATTTACACGACGTAATGGAGCCCCCTATAGCGTACTCGTTTTCGCTTCAGTGCTTGGTGATGCTGTATTGTGGAACCCTAACGGCAGGGGACAAAAAATCAGCGCTGCAAAGCATAGATTTTAGTTCTCGGCGATTTCTGCACACACTGTCACCATTTCACTTCGCACTTATTTACTAGTGATAGAATAGGACAATTGTGGTGTCGCTTCTGTTTTTAAACGCAGTATGCGACAGTAGCTCTCGGGAAGCTTGTTTACGCCAGTAGTCGCATTCGACGTCACTGCCGGACTACGCTATGCGTTTAATCTTGTTGATTACGGTGCGGTGGGCCGATGGCGCCAACCTGCTTTCGACAAACGAAGTTGTCCGTACTACTGTCACGCAGGTGGAGGAGCAGAGGTTTATCATGAGCGGCGAGGTGGCCGTGCTCAGCTCCACCAGCATCGAGATTACAGAGCTTCCGGTGCGGGTGTGGACTCAAGCGTACAAGGAGGCGGTGCTGGAGACCATGCTGCATGGCACAGAGAAGGTGCCACCTCTCATCACAGACTACAAGGAGTACCACACAGACACCACCGTCCGCTTCGTGGTTACCATGACCGAAGAAAACCTGGCCAAGGCTCGGGAGGAAGGTCTTCACAAAGCATTCAAGCTGCAGACATCGCTTACCACGTCCTCGATGGTGCTGTTCGACTCTAAGGGCGTCCTGAGAACGTTTCGTACTCCTGGTGACATCCTGCGCGACTTCTACGCGACGCGCACGGAAGCGTGAGTTTGGTTTGGTTACGTCGGCTGGGGCAGTACGTGAGCATGCGATTACGCTACATCTATGTAATTGAACTTTCGAACTTCTTTTGCTTCCCAGGGCAAGCGTAGTGCACTACACCTAAATTAAACGGATTACCGCGTCGCTTATTGAACAGTCTTCATTTCATGACGGTTCTTGTTGTTCCACTCTAATTTCTGCCACTCAGGATAGCGCAGAGGCTAGCGCAGTTGTCGTGACCTTTTGCTGGACAAATACAATATGACTCATTGTGCCACTTATGCAGGTATGTCAAGCGAAAGGCCTATCTTATCGGCCTGCTGTCTGCCGAAGCGAAGCGTCTCGAAAACCAGGCTCGTTTCATTCTCGAGAAGATCGACAACACCATCAAGATCGAAAACCGGCGTCGCAAGGAGATGATCGAGACACTGCAGCGGCGGGGCTACGATCCCGACCCCATCGTCGTCTGGAAGAGGCAGCAGCTGCAGAACACAGGGCGCCGGGACAGCCAAGCCGAGTCGCAGGACGAAGCTGAAGACTCTTGTGAGTTTCGTCACGTAATTAGGAACACATTCTACGGCTTTTACCATGGGCAGTTTGCGTTGACTTAGATATCTGCACTTTTTGTGATCTTGTTCGTTGAACGCATATTAGCCGTTAGATGGAAGTCCATGTCTTCCACACAATATAAGAAAGTACTTGTACAATGTGAAGGTCTCATTCGCTTCGAAATAAGGTCGTACGTAGTAGCGAACGTCTCGCGTCCACTTCCTTGCAGGTAGCTTCTCTCGAAGCATAACACCGTTCTTTCTATAATGCGCCAAATTGCTGTAGAACAGTGATGTTTTTTGCCAAGCAAGAAAATGCAGCTGTATATGTATGCTTATTTCACGGTCCCAACGTAGTCTAACCAAAAAATGCATTCATTGTAATCTCAAACTGCCCCAGTGGGTAAGGCATCTGACTCGGCTGTGGGAGAAGCTTGGTTCAAACCTCACCGCCGCCAACCAGGCGTCATGGATTTGATCATGATGACAGCGGGCAATGAGACTGAACAAGCCCTATCTGGCAGCTTAACCTTTATTGCAATCGAAACGTGACATGTTGTGAGTGGCAGTTAAACTATCACAGACCTAATTAAGATATCCTGGCCACGGTGGCCGCATTTCGATGGGGCCGAAATCGGGAAATACCCGTGCACTTAGGTTTAGGCGCACGTTCAACAACCCTAGGTGGTCCAAATTTCCGGGGTCCTCCACGACGGCGTGCCTCATAATCAGATCGTGGTTTTAGCGCGTAAAAGACCATAGTTTACTTTTTTTTACCTAATGAAGAACAGTCAAAGAGTACTCCTAAAACGGCATTCCTTGAATGTGTAGCTACAGTTGAGTGCCGGAAGAGAGGAATATGTCGCGTTTTGTTCCCATAAAATTGTTGTCAGACGGACCTTGTGACTACCACGTTCTGTATCGTCGTCTGCTATGTGCTGCTATCATGAACAGGTTTCAACCGACCCACTTCGCTATCTTTGCACAGTTCTGACTTGCTTGCTTTGCAAGAACCAAACTAGCTAAGCGCCACATCTGTCAAATCACTATCTCATCTGACAGCCAGGACCTCAGTCACATTACAGGGTGTCTCTAAGCCCGTGCGCCCCTCTTCATTTTTTTTTTTCGTACGGTATGAGAATTCTTCAATTCGGATCGGTGCAGCCGAGGCACAGGACGAGGACAGGGACAAGGAAGGCGGCAGCGTGCACTACAACTACCTTCTGGGCATGCCGTTGTGGAGTCTGACTATGGAGCGGAAGGACGATCTGCTCAAGAAGCGCGACGAAAAACGCCAGGAGCTCGAAGCTCTGCGCCGCAAATCGCCCGAGAACCTCTGGGAGGATGACCTGGACGCCTTCTCGTCCAAGCTGGACGAGGTGGAGCAGAAAGAACGCGACGAGGAGAATTCGAGCGGTGCCAAGGCGATCAAAGGAGCCAAGGGTGGGCGCTCCAAGGTAATTTGCTTTCTTTTTTTTTAATGTGATATATCTTTGAGAAAGCAAGAGAGCCGCATGTTACGTTTTTGGCTGCCAGTGCCTGAGTAAGGACTTCGGCACGAAAGAAGAAAAAAAAAAACGCGGAACGTTGCTACAGGAAGTGCTCGACTGCAAGAGAGCTGGGAAATTCTTCACACAAAATATATATTGATGCCTCAACGCCTATTAGAGGTAATGGATAAGAGAGAGACAGTTAAGTGTCTCAATGTGGTTGCGTCACACGCAAAGTTCCATAGTGAGTTAAACGTAGTTTTGTCGTTCGCCCGTCATCAGGCCCAGTCCTCAAATTACATCGCCTCCTTGATCCTTCACATTCCCACACGAGGTGAACTTTTGGAGTTCCCTCGTTTGCGTATACACGCATAGCGTTTCATTTGCAGGGGTTATTGCGGATTGTCAGACATTGCGTTGCCGTCGCCTCTGCCATAAGGCTATGTCGTTTGTTCATGGCCCATTCTTACTTTATATAGCGCATAACCATGCGTATACTACTAGCACTTGTACTCGTCACTACAACCAGTGCTATAGTATAACTGCCGATTGTTTCTGGTGTTGAGGACGAAGGTAAGCGAAATGTACCCGAAGGCGCTAGTCACCAAGTGTATTTAGATTAATCTATAGCAACGCGCTGAAAAATTAAAAATTAACTGTCGGCCGCGTAAAGGCCGTAACGTGTTATGTCGTCCTTGTAAGCTAACGCTGAGTTGCGATGACTGTAAATAACCGCGTGGCACGCATAAAGCAACAGAAGCGAGAAATATTAAGTTGAGCCACATTAGTCCAGCAGCCAATCTTTCCGGGAAAGGAGGCTTGACAAGTAAGAAAACACGTGAGCACGCTGCTCTGAAGCTCCCGCCCCAGGTCGTTATGACGTCAGATTACAGCACCGTGTATTGGAGCGTAGTTAATTGCATATTGTTAAGCTTACTACGTGCATTCTAGACAAACCAGGACTCGACCCAACAAGTTTCGAATGCTTTCCCTGCACCAAACCAACTTATAACCTTGAAATCCGCGACGCCACACTTGTTGCAGTCGTACTTTGCCGAGTTCAAGGAAGAGAAATTATATCTCCATTTCCTCCGTAATAATCGGCTTTTCCTGCCAAACGAATGAAAATAGGTTTGAATGGATGTCCTTCAAGTCTAAATCCGTGATCCTCAGAGTATAGGATATATTCACGTGACTAACAAACCAGGAGATGAAACAATTTAAGCTAATACAATTATAAGGAAAGCCTTCAAGGCAGCGCTCAGCCTCCCCGAAAATGCTTACAACGATAAAGTTGAGAAACTGGGCATCTACAACACCTTCGAGGAATACGCGAGCGCGGTCCTCATAGCTCAAAGAGAGCGGCTCTGCTCAACGAACCAGGGACGTGCAGTTCTAGAAAAACTGGGCTTCACGCCACGACAGCTATACTGCAACGAGGATACAGTGTTACTGGAGAGGGACACGAGATTCATATAACGGTGGCACCGATACCAAGGAATATGCACGGAACTTACCATGCAGGTAGAAGACGAGCACGAGCTGCAACCTTGCGGAATCGTTTTGGGAAAGGTTCTACCGCGTACTACAGAGACGCTGGCCGAGCCAGTAGAGAGACTCACACGCTAGTAGTCACTCAAAAACAACGTGTCATGACGGCCACAGTCGTAACTCGGTCCACGTGTGCGGGCGAAGCGGCTGCAATAGCCGTGGCCATTGCAGACGCGGAACACAGAAACGAATCGGCAGTCACTCTCCGACTCGCAAACAGCATGTCGCCTGTTTCTCAAAGGGACGGTACCCAAAATGGTACGTAGAATTCTGGGACAAACGCTGACAGAACACCACGACGTTATTTGGTGTCCGGCTCACGAGGGCTTGGAGGGTAACGTTGCGGCGGACCGTATAGCTCGATGATTCAACAACCGAGCTGTGGCCGAGCCGAGCGCGGGACTGCTTCCAAGCACTCGTGACATTCTTCTACAACAGCGGGAGGAACGCAGATAGTACGGTCATCCACACAAGGCCCTTAACAGATAGAAAAGTAGGGACTGGCGACGCATTCAAACAAACAGCTTCCCCAACCTGCATCAACTCAGTAAAATAAACCCGACTAGATTTCTGGACGTCTGTACATGGTCTTCTAACAAACCCACACTACAACATATCACATGGGAGTGCCTGGAACGGCCTTCACATATTACTAGCCCATACATAACTGCACATCCACTTACGTTAAATAAGCAGTGGGAGACATGGTTTGCGGACGAAGGAAAGGAGAACCAAGTGGCTCTCCTGGACCAAGCCCAGCGAGACGCTCGCGCCAGTGGAGCCCTGGAATAAGGGCCCAACCATGCTCGCCTACTTTCTTTTTTTTTAAATATAGTTTATTTCCTTCCTTCCTTCTCAGACAGCGCGATACAGTGACAGAGCTCAAAGGTAAAAATTACGTATTTTTTTTACAGCATTTGGAAGGTGTTGCGGTGTCTTCAAATGCACACGTTGAATCGGCACCTAAGACAACTCTCGTCTATGCATTTATCTCGAAGGCTGCGGCGCCCAAGAAGACCGCGAACGAGACGAAGCCCTCGGCGTTCGCCGAGCGCGTTGTGCCGAAGATCGAGTGGGAGGCGAAGACCAAGACTGCCGGAGTCCGCCGCGGGCCAAGGAAGGCGGCCAACGACGCCAATGCCGAGGACCACGGCGACGACGATGACGGCAACGCTGGAGCTCTGGCCGGGCGCACCAGTCCCGACGCTCAGCCCGATGGCGCGGCTTCTTCCTCGTCGGCCAGGGCGCCCCAGCGGAAACGCGGTGGCGCCGTTAAGGCCAAGCCTTCCGGGAGCAAGGCAGTGACCAAGAAGAGGAAGAACTCGACCTCGGACGACGACGACGACGAACCTGCCGCGGGCCCTTCGGTAAGCACGTGGCTGCGGGACCTTAACTGGCGTTTCCAAGAAACTATAACCTTTTCCACTAGCGAGATGCTTCTGAAACCTCAGCGTTCATAGAACGCAAGACGCGGTATACGGGAAAGTGCTTTTTTTCTTTACACCATTGCATTTGAAGTGCCCATTTTTGGCAGCGTTAAATGGCAGAAAAAGAAATGGACGTGGGAAGTGGTACGTTCTCAAGGTGGTGGGGCAAGAAGCGATGTTCTCATAGGTCTTAGTACAGTGGCGCAGCAAAAAGGTACAGTGTCGTCGCCCTGTATAAAATATTACGCGACAAACGGTTCACCCAGCTACAGAAGACAACAGAAGCATGTGGCAAGAGGGGGTCTTGTCTGATGGAGGAAGAGAGGCAGAGGTTCTCTAATGGTTTCGATACGTATCGACCTGGGAGTGCGGGCGGGGCCAGGGGTGGGGAAAGGATCACGTTCCTTCTGAGGTTTCTTTTCAATGCCGCCCACAAACGTTAGAGATGTTCGTAGGTCTTAAGGTGTGCAGCGACAAAGCTAAAAAAGAAATCGGCGAGGATTGGGTGCGCACATATTGCCATTTATTCTGGCGTGAGGCAATTTTTTTCTGTAGTTTGACAAATGGCTTTGACACGCACAACCACCTCTATATTATCAATTTAAAATGCACCAACGATCTCGCGCGGCACTACGTGGCCGCTTCAGGAAAAGAGCTGCGGCTACGACTGACAAACGGGCTAGCCTCACGGATCTTGCGGTATGCTCGTAAGGGTTCTGTAGACATGAGTGATGTTCCAAAGTATATAGAGCTATAGTACAGATATAGTGTAGTAAAGGAAGTAAAGAACAGTATATAAAGAACGTGTTGATGGGCATGCTGGTGCATGACGTTAAATTGCTCTAATGTGGACTGTCCCTTGAATTCATTTTATAATGGCGCAATGGAAAAAATAATAAAGTTAGAAGTTAAAGCGCTTGTCCGTATCCGTCATTTCGTCCGTTTTGGCCTTCATGCTGCAGGTCTAAGATAGTTATCGAAAACAACCAGTCCACTATATCAAGCCTTACTATTATAGATGCCAACGCAAACAGCCTATTCTATTTTTTGAGCATCAACTGGATGAGTCCGACGGCACTAGAACTCGTGCTTCAAAAAACTAGACGCCATGCCACACAGCGGCGCTCCATAAAAGAGCACGAGTTCGTAGGCGGAAACATGATAATATGGTATATCGAAAGATTCACTGCTGTCGTTGTCCCTTTATCAGTGGTGTTTTTTTTTGGATGTCTCTTATCAGGTCGACTGCACGTGCCTGTACAATGCAAAATTATGGAGGGAATAATGGTTGGTAGCAGTCGGTGCTCGCGTGTGTCGATTCTTTGGGCATTTGCCTTGTCTTCTCGCACACTTTCGAAATTAGGTATTCAACGGTTGTAAGTATTTATTTATTTATTTATTTATTTATTTATACTGCGATCTTTTACAAGATCTTAGCAAGGTGGGAACATACAAGTACAGTCATACAAACATACAGTTCAAGCAATCATGCCGACGCTTGAATTCAACATGTCGAAAGGACAGAATGCATCAAAAAGAGCAAATAAACTATATGTGCGGTTGAGTCATAAGTGCAGGTGCGCCTGAAAATGGGATAAGGAATTTAGTGGAACGACTTCATCAGGAAGTTTATTTCAATCAACTATTGTTCTTGTAAAATAAGAGTATTTGAAGCAGTTGTTATGCGGTGTTAACGGGGTTACTGCTAAAGCGTTCATGACGAGTAGCATAACCAGTTGAAGGTGTTAGGTAGTAGCCAACCTCTCTATCATTGTTCTTTTTTTCAACTTTCGTTAACTTCATATAACCGCGCCGCATCTTCAGCATCAAGAGGAGCGGCATCCAGATCCCCCTAAGAAGCGCGGAGCCCCGGCCAAGTCGTCGCAGCGGGACGCAGCCGCTGACGAAGGCGACGAGGACTTCGTCAGGGCACCCGCCAAGAAGCCGGCCGCGTCTTCTCGAGCGGCCAAGAAGGCTCCGGCCGCCAGGCAAGCCCCGAAGGCGGCGGACGACTCGGACTCCGACGCTCAGCCGGTTCAGAAGAAGGCGGCAGCCAAGAAGAAGCGGGTCGTGCTGTCCTCCTCCTCCTCTTCCTCCGACGATGACGACGCACCTTACGTGGCCACGCCGATGCCATCAGGCGCATCCACCAGTGGCCGCGCCAGAGCGCCGCAGGTCAAGTACAACTTCGGAAGTGACAGCGACGAATTCTGAAGCGTGTTGCCGCCACGCAACCATGTCACGTAGTGCGTTCTGTCATGACCGCTGATGCATTCATGATTTATAGGCCTCGCTGTGTGTGCGACATCTTTCACGTCTGTTGGATCTCATCGGCGGTAGTTACTCGGTGGACATTTCGTGCTGCCGCCATCAATGTGACCTCAACGATGGTGCAAAGTGTCCTTCACATGTATTCGCAGTTGGTTTTTGTGTAAGTGTGCATGTTTGTCTCGTTTTGATAGTGTAACGACCTATTGCACCATCTATTTGTTCTGGCCTCGTCTGGCAGCTTTTTAATTTTCGGGACCTTCGTTAGCCGCATTTTTATTTAAGTGTGCATGTCGCGTTTCTATTTTAATTCGTTATGTTTGTTTGTTGTAGTGGGGAGGTAGGTAGAGGAGAAAAAATGTTCCCATCAGCCAGAACGTAAATTTCATTAGGCAGTGTTTCCCGCACGAGACTTTGCAGCCGCCTTCGGCAATATTCGCCGTTCAAGATTGTGCTCGCGTAATTTTTCTTTCGTTTGCTCTTCTCCGGACAAGCTGTTCAAGCCACATGTGGCACCGTGTCGCTGCCGAGCAGATGAAGGGTGCTTCGAGGCGTTGTGGCCGTCATTTTACCTTCGTGTCAATATTGAAGTAGTTTTATCAGAAACTACGCATATTACGTTACCGAACACAGTAAGCGCAGGCGTTGTTTTTTCGCTTGTTCACCAGCTCTCTTCCCCTCCTTGTTTTTTAACTTTGACAGTACCGGGTGGCGATCATCCAGTGTTAATATATTTGTAACGGAATAAAGGGTCGATCCCATTTTCTTCTTTTTCCTAGATTTTATTTACATTTGCTGCTTTTAAAACGCCTATAGATCGGGAGTATCATTTTAATTTGAATTTTTCTGGCGCACGATTTTTTTGTACAGCACTCGTCAAGACCAAGCGATATGACCGCAATTCCGCCAAGTAGTGGGGGAAGGAGGTGGGGGGGGAGGTGGTATCGTCGGCTACCAGAGGCTGTTCCTCTGGATCTGCCACTGGTAGGCGTGTACTATCAATTTGCTTGTCGCAAGAGCACGCAAGTTGCAATATAGTATTACAGTGACGCTGTTAGCCATTGTGGTCGGCATTTTTCGTGTCCGTTCGTGATTAAAAATTAACAATGGCCCGTACCCCCTAAGCAAGCAAAAAATGCAATGACTCGCCCCCCCCCCCCCCATACACACCGTAATGCAGAGGCTACAAGCACTCGGCAGTTTGAAGCGAACAGTACCCACAATAATTGTAATAACGCATGCAACGTACATAAAAGCGTGCGTTTCACTAAACAAGCTCAAAACAAGCATGTATCCTCATCAACAATGGTTCATAACCCAGGAAGCAAACAAGAAAATGCAAGGCTCATACCCCCGTAATCCGGAAGCTACAAGCACTCAGGAAAGTGAAGCGAACATTGCATCCATTCAATAAATTCACCCGTACAACACACAGAACAGCACAAGTGTCAATAAAGAACAAGCTCAAAACTAGCATCCGAACAATCAATAGAGCATTGCGTTCCCCCTTCAGCAGTTGTAGTGGTGGTTTCGCAACATCCTCGCTTGACACCCACTTTCGCAATGCCACGATGACGAGTCAATCTTTTTGTGACATTAAAATCTAAGGCAGGCAAAAAAAAAGTGGCCTGCCTGAAATCTGTCTTTGCATCCTTGAACGCTTCGTGGCCTATTGTTTCGGCGCTGTTAAGAACGACCCGATGACGTGCAAGTGTTGCCTGCCAGTTGCGACAGCAGCGGCAACCTTGTCTCGGAATGCCTAGCGTTACGCTCTAGCCTCGTCGCCATTGTGACTTACCGGGCTCGGCGGACCAACTATTGTTACCGAGCCTGCGAGAACGTCTACCGAGACCCCTTCCCACGTGCCGACCAAGACGCCAGACAATGGGCAGCCGGCGGGCGCACTGCGGCTCGGGGAATAATATGCCCTACGGTGCCTCGTCAACTCGCCTACGGTGCCTGGACGGCCGTTTCCGTCACCTGGGTGTCGGGGGAGGACTGAGTGTTTATAAACCGCTGTTGTGCGGCTGCTCAGGACACTCTCAAGCAGTCATGTTAGACTGACGTACTTTCTCAAGCAGTCATGTTAGACTGATGTACTTTCTCAAGCAGTCATGTTAGACTGATGTAGTTACTGTAAACAAACCCATATTTCTCGTTCTCGTTGAGAAGCAGTCCTTCCCTTGATCAACGTCTTCAGCGTGGATAAGTTGGACGACGGCATGGGCCAGCTACCTCCTAATCCATGCCGGACTCCAATCTTGACAATGGGTTAGGAGCGATGGGATTGAGCCCCCAATCCTGAGAGCGCCGCGTTTCCTTCTCATGGCCGTCTTACGCGGTCTGTGCTCATTTTATCATTTCAGTATTAGGCTTTCTCTTAGCTAATTTGGCATGCAAGTGTTAGTTCATCCTAGGCCTTGAATTGTCACAGAAGAAATGGCATCTCCTAGATTTCACCGAGGGCGAGTCGCTCATTTCATGAAACTTTACTCGCACCATATACCCCTCTTCCCATCTCTTGTTAACTTTAAGAGAGTGCTTAATTATCTTGCAGAAGTAAATTTTTTAGATATTGCATCCTTCCGTCCTGACCGTAAGGTGCTACCTCACAGGCGAGTACAATCTGATGCACAGAAGTATGCCTGAGCCTTCGCACACCTTGCATAGACGAGAATTGTACAGTGATGGACTCGAGCTTTCCGAGTTGATTTAACCTGTGCGCATGTAGCCAATGCAATTACGGTCCTGTGCTTAGTTTTGTTATTTTAGAATTGATGCGCTGAAATATAGATCTACTTGACGCGTATGCCTATGTACAGAGTCTGTTTTAACTCATTCTTTTAAACTTCCGATTCTGCCACAATTCTGCGTCACTTATGTTCTAAGTCTATTCCGAGCAGGTCCCTTCCTGACGATCGAACCGAGTATAAGGTTGACCTTTTCTGGTGATCCTATAGAACCCAACTATCGGTCAGTCCGATTAACGTGTATCGTGTTTACGCTTATGGAACTTCAAAGTTATTACACGATGTCGTAAACGTATGGGCGTATTTAACGCCAGGGGTGAAGGAAGGCTTGACAGGACCGGCTGTAACTTTATCAAATAGCGGCAGTATTCCTTTCTTTTTTCTTTCAAGATAAGCATGCAAATCGGTCAGCTCACTGATCTTCAACAAAACTTTAAGAGCTCATAACTACCGAATTGGGACGGTATACAGAGGTAGGTGGTGTGATGGAACCGCGAAATTTGCAGGCGTTTGCAGGGTCAGCTGGCGTGAGACAGGTGTAATGGGAAATCGCTGAGAGTGCCCCTTTTTTCCGCACTGAACATAAGTATGAGGCGTTCGCAACTGCTGATGCTGCTGCCACAACCACCACTGCCAACGGCGATGACTAAGTTACCACCTAAACCTGGACTCTTTTCAAATATGGCGCAGTATACCTAGACTGTCCTCAATTAGCCTTCGACCGCGTGCCCCACCAGAGACTCGTAATTAAATGTCGAGCCTCCGCATTGGCCCACTTATCTCATCTTGGATTACCTTCTCCCTCGCGACTGCGCTCAATGCGCAGTAATCTGACGCGTCAATTCTGCACTTGCTAACGCATTCTCGCGTGTGCTGCCATGGTCCCGGCTCGGCGCACGCTTACTCTTAATCTTCGTACATGCTCTTGCGTCCGGTATCACATCAACCTGCTTTGTTTCGCGGATAACAGCGTCCTTTACCGTCGCAGATCCTCCCATAACGGCCAATTATCGCCCCAGAAAGGTGCAACTAGTAACAGCTATAGAAAACTGGTATTATTAGTGGCATATTAAAGCTCAGTGCTCATACAGGTATAGCAAGAGCGCACTAACACCACCCACCACTGGGCTTTATGTTCGATTAACCTAGAAATCGGTTAATCTAAGAGTCTGGCATGACGTCGCACGCCGTATGCAACAAAGTGGGGTGACTTGTGTCTCGCCCTTCAAGATTAAAAGCACGCGCGTAATTTTTCCGGGCACGCGGCCTGTGAGCCACCGTTATCTGTCGCCTTTTTTTTTTCTCCGTAGCAAACGTGTTGACAAGAGGCACGCGATACAATCTTTCTCCAATAGAGTTACTGTTTGTACACAGTGCTAAATATTTTTTTCCTAAACCGTGAACAGGTGGCCGCGAAAGCAGTGGAAATGAGTTGAACGTGGCGCGGTAGTGATCCAAAGGATTTGGTAGCAGCATCAGCCCACGGAAAGTATCTGCGCAGAATTTGGTTGAACGCGAACGCACGCTTAAAATCGTTTTCACAGTGAAAAGATTCAAGCGCGTCATCCTTAGTCACGTATCCGGGCAACGTAAGAGCGCCCGCAACTCGCGATGTTATTTTAGTTAGTGCGGAGAGGCTCTGGCGCTACTGACGAGATTGCGCTTCGCTTTCAAAGTTGGATAAGGGCGGGGAAACGGTGTGGGCAGGGAAAAACATCTTCAACAGCAAATTGTACTGGCGCCTTCACGTGCCGTTATCAAAATGATAAGGCGTACCACCTTGCCCAACTGAAAGTAAGCTGTATATACTCGAGGACAACTTTCTGTGACGACGAAATGGACGCTGCAGGGGCGGAGCTTCTGTATACATGTGTGTGTAGCTGTGACAAGTATTCCGACAGATTCTGATATTGCTTTCAGATTCTGAATCAGCGTATACCTCCAACGCGAGCCGGCTTCTCGTTTACCCAAAACGCCGAAGAACAAGGCAGAAATATACGTCAAATTTAACGCTCAGTGTTATATTTCTTTGAGTTTGCTGTCGTAATTAAGGCGTTTGTTTTCTTTTCCCCAGCCTAAACTAATGCGGATGATAAATTAATGTGGGACTTTCTTTCAGAAGCTCTCTAACTTGCGAGTGCTTTGCCTCTAGATTTTTCTTCGCTGCCACAGAAAGTTCCCCGGGACTGTATGACACTATGCTGGTTCCAACGCACTTGACAGTCGTCCAACGCTCGGGAACGCTGGAAGACTCAATATGACAGCTAGTTATTTTAGCACAACGTAAGGTCTGCAGTCTCAGCAGCCGAAAGAAAGAAAACGACCCGGTGGTGCCTCCTGCGACCGTTTTGCGGAATCGATTCAGGAGCCAATGCTCCCTCCTCGCGATTAGATAAAAGCTGGTCGACTCGAGCGGTGGGACGCCGATAACATTGTATAAGCGTATACGTTTTATCGAATCTCTGCGTCGAATATGCTACCATGTCGAGTATTTGTCGTCGCTGTATAGTCGTGCGGGACTCGGGCGGCGAGTGAGTCAGGCCGAGGAAGGATATTTTTCCTCCCACCCAAGTACCACCGTTACAAGACGGGGCAAACAGAAATGGCCGGGCCGAATTCAGCGGGATCTTGGGGCGTCTTTCTTGCTTGTGTAGCGACACTCATCGGCCTAGCGGCGGGCGACGGAGCTTGCGAAATAAGCGGAGGATACGACTACAAGAGGCTGTTTACGTGAGTACGCTATCGAGCATCTTTCGCTTCGTGCCCTCCCAGCTGAGCAGGAAAGCCCGGGAAATAGTTGCAAATCCCACTGCAGACGCCGCGGAGCTGTAGCGCTTTGCGGAGCGCGAAGATCCGTAAAATAGGGTGGCGTCGTAACAAATATTGTATTAATCTTATCGTTGCCTATACTAAAATCACTAGAGAGAATTCGCTGCTGCGACCAATCAGCCGCCATGGAAAGGATTCGTAGTGCATGGATTCATCTGTACTCTTCGTACTTGTGGCTTCAGGCCTTTCTCAAACCTTCAGGCCTCTCTCTCTCCAGGCCTTTCAGCCCCTTCGTTGTGAGCCATTCCTTACGCTTTACCTTGCTAAATATTCGAACAGTTTTCTAAACGCAAAAGGCAAAAGGCAAAAGGATTCTGTGCACCTGCGTAATAATTGCGAATCGCTCGACTTCACATGCGACATTTCGTTGGATATGATTAACTTGAAGAAGACGCAAGTCGACTGAGGCCAGAAGAACGAAGTTTTCGTAAGTCCATGTAGTATACTCCACATTTGCTGGTTCAACCGCCACACTTGCAGGTTCTTTAGGTATTAGTGCCAGATTTCTCTGGTAATTTTTTGTAGGAAGCTGGTTTTTGATCCGTCATTGTATCTGTGACGCACGACCTAGCCCAATGGTTTCTGCTGTCGCCAATGCTTATGTATGATGCGACGTGTACTTCAGAACAAACTGAGGCAGGCAGACGTATACACCGTTATGAAACCAATTTATAGGAATGCACCAGGTTTTATTACGCACGACCCCAATTTCTTGCTCTTGTAAGTCATCGACTACTGGCATTAGGGATGAAAAGATCGTGCTCGGCTTCGAAAGCGCCGCCGACGTTCGTTATAACCGGACTTATAGTTGATGAAAGCTGTGCAGCACGAGGTCAATAGCAGCAGTCAACGAGGCCCTTCGTTGTTACTGCTTCGTGGCGTCTTACACGTATGTAATGGTTGGTTCAGCTGGTCTGAATTCGGGAACGTAGGTCACCTATATCCCTGATAATAAACCTGCTGGTCTGATATGATCGTGGAATGAGGTGTTGTACCTATCCAAAGAACCCACATGTCCCAAAAGATTTCTGATTATCCCGTGCGAACATACAGGAATCGTAGAGACAAAAAAAGTATTTTCATGAGAAGAACGGTCGTCTGCATGCTAGCAAGGCAGTCTGCATTAGTTGAAGAAGGAAAAAAAACATGAACAAGATGAATAACAATATAACGACAGAAGTAAGAGACAAAACAGATAGCGAGCAAGTGTAGTCGTAGCCTTGAATCTGCAGCCCGTACTTTTAAAAACAAAGCAATATCTTCCCGCATGTCACATGGGGTGACTGGAAATTGGAGTTATGCAGCATGAGCATTTTTCAATAGGGGCGGACATGGATGCGTTCAACAAACGCCGCATAGATAGGCTTTGAATGCTGACAAAATATGCAAGGTTATCTTTGGCTGACTGCTAAACATAGGGTCTCGTCGCTGTGCGCCGCCTCTCGCAGTTCACGATGACGTTTAGCCTCGAAGCCCAAGAACTGAAAGGGGGTAAACGTGGCACGCGACTCGTGCGAAATTGGTTTCGCCCGAGCGAAGCTTTCGTAACGAACACACCGTGCTGACGGCTCTCGATCGGCTCTCGGATGAATCCTCGGGATGCCGCAGAACTCCTGCGCAAAGCGCTCCTGCGTGCGTACTAGGAAAGATACTCAAGCGGCGCTGCCTAAGGAAAGTGTGTCGAGTTGAAGTACCAAAGTCTGCGCGCGATGGCTCTGGCGCCTTATCTTTAACAACACGTGGAAGCGCAACCACCGCACGAAACACACAGAGAGGCAGACCAGCACTTGTCTCCTGGGGGAGGGGGGGGGGGCACTATGTATACCCCCATTCGCTTGAGAAGGAAGAAAGGGAGAGGAGGAAAGCGGAGCACAAACACATGTCCCATCACCCACAGACTGAGGAGCAGCACTGTATACAGACGAAAGTCGAATTCGGGAGTTGGAAAGCATTCTGCGAAGAAGAAGAAGAAGATGATGACGAAGATGATGATGATGATGATGATGATGGCAATGAAAAACTTTAACCCTCATTAATGAAAATTAAGGGCAACGGGATAGAGGGTGGGGGGAGGAACTACTTGGAGTAGGCCTCCTCCATCCTCTCAGCCCACTCCAGGATGGCCACCTGAAAGTAGGGCGCCGAGCTACGCAAGGCACCCTCCCACTACTGCTCCTTATTAGATGTTAATTACTTGGGGAAAGGGGGAAGGGTGTGCTTAGAGCAACCCCACATGGTGTGGTTTAAGTCTGCTTTCGGAGAGACGCAGAATTTGCAAGAGGGAGAAAGGTAAATGGAGGGATGAATACGGTGGAGGAGGTAAGGGGAGGGAAAGGTGCGAGTCTGCAGCTGTCGCCACGGGACTTCACACCTGCGCGTTGATTTGGCCATGAGTGGTCAAAAGGTTAGACGATTTGATCGGTAGTGTGTGCAGATGTCGTGGTAGGTAATAAGCCCATCCTGCGCTGTAAACGGCGCCTCCTCCGTAACGAGGTCCGACACATGTGATGCCTGAACCGGGACTGTGAATCCTCGAGCACTGGCATGAGCCGCCTCGTTTCCGGCAAGGCCCGCATGCGCGGGAATCCAGATTGACGCTACAGTTTGATGGAAAGGATGGGCCAAGAGGAGGGAAGGAGCTGGCTTAGAGACCCTGCTCGCTCCGAAGTTATGTATGGCCGTTTTGGAGTCGCTAACGATAAGTGATCAATTTGGGATTGTGAGGGCCAGGGCTATGACCTCCTCCTCCGCCTCCTTCGAGAGAGAGAGAGAGAGAGAGAGAATTCGAGGAAGAGGCAGGAACGGAGGCGGCCGCTGCGTCCTGGCCGTGAAAGTTATGACTGATATTGCATAATGATTTCTGTTCCTATATTCGGCGGCATAAACATAGATCACGTCTTTTGAGGTGGAGAACTGTTTTGGGAGAGCCTTTGCTTGCTGCCTCCTGCGCTGTTTGTGGTGCACAGGGTGCATGTTTTTAGGAAGTGGGGGGATGCAGACGTTATCGTGTATGTGATGTGGAAAGGTGTATTTTAACTTGATGATGGGTGCCGGAGTGATAGAAAGAGTTTGTAGAATGTGTCGACCTGTTGCGGTGTTAGAAAGTCTGCTATACTGGGATGTGAGATGAGCGTCTGTGAGTTCATTAAATGTGTTGAAGGTGCCAGTAAGCATGAGCCTTTCAGTGGAGGTCCGTATGGGGACCCCCAGAGCGAACTTATGTATCTTGCGTAAAAGAGTGTCGATGTTATCTGCGAAGAGCTCTGTTTCGGCTCGTGTGCCTACTTAGAACTCGACCTTGTTAGAGTATACACATAGCAAGTGGGGCAGCGAAGACCGTGAAAGAGCCAAGGTGTTGAACTTAGAAGCACAGAGCGGCGAGCGCTCAAATGGCGGGAATAGTGAAGGCACATGCGGAAGGGTTTCACTCTAGCATCCATGCACAAGCTGGGCACCAAGTAACCGGCGCAAGTATACTTATCGGTGGAGGCGGAGCGCCATATGACGTGTTCCGCACAGCTTTAGATTCCTTTGAATTCACCGCGGAGCATCCGTCAGACAATAAGTTACGTTTCTTAGACTTGGAGATCTCGTTCTCAAGCAACCATGTTTGTTGGTGTTATGCTCCTCGGTCTCATAAGAGCCTTCTTCCCTTTTCCTCCGAGCACTCAAAGATAGTTAAGCGCGTTATTGCAAGATCTTGCATGAAGGCGGCCCTCATCAGGTCTTGTGACCACCAAGTATATAGATGCAAGCTTCGAATTGCAAGAAGCCAGGCTTAAGCTCGCAGGTTTCCCGTTACCACTTTTAACTAGCATCGCTGAACACCTCGCAACAAGCCTTAGAAGAAAGCATTCGCCAGCTGCTCAATCTGAGAATGATTCACGGCAAATGATTGCGGTTATCCCATACGTGCACCACGTTGCGCATAATCTCAAAAAGGTTGTCAGCAGGGCAGGCGTTAGGTTGCTGCTCACTGCCAGAAATAAGTTAGGTAGCCTGTGCCACCAAGTCAATCGGGTCACCAAGAACAACAAAAAAAGTTGTAAAACGCAGCACAGGCAGAGGTTTGTTGTTGGCTGTTGTGACTGTGTGCTTTATAAGATTCCTCTTTCATGTAAGCGTTTCTATATCGGTCAAACGGGGCGGTGCATAAATGACCGCACGTGCGAACACTCAAACAATGTTCAAGAACAAGCTAGAGGTAGTCAGTTATCACTGCGTTGCAATGAATGCGGCTGCAAGCCGTCTTTTAAAGATGTGACCTATTTGTCAATATACGGCGATGACCGCGCAGGTCTTATTTCCGAAGCCTTTTACATTCATAATAGCGGCGAAGCGTGTGCAAGCCTCCATTTCTCTCCCTCCAAAGGAGATTGCCTTCCTATCTCATTGCAATTTATTGTCCCTGCGCATGCTGAATTTCTGTTGCTTTTGTGCTTTGAGGTAGTGGTAGAGTATATGTATACTGACTGAAATAATAAAGACACTTGGTTGTTAGCGCTGTGGTCTGTGTCCATCTCTTCGTCCTGTTGTTAGCGCTGTTTACTGCTCGTAATCATGAACCAACCAGCCCAAATGAGTACTCTTCTGATTGTATGTCTTGCGAGTTTGGTGAACGGAACGTGAAAATAAATTAGAATATATGGAAAGTTATTCTCTCAATGCGTTTTTCTTTTAAACGAACTTTTGACACGTCAAACGGCGGTACCTTGGCGGTACCGCGTTCTGGATCACCCCATGTCATAACGAAACAGGTTGAAACGTTTTTTTCTACCGAGTAACACGATATTCGTCGTTACGTCATTGCAATCGCCCTCAACACATCATCATCGCCGTCTTGTTGCTGTCGTCTCACACGTCGCGTCACGCACGCACAATTGCAGGTCTTAAGACCAACACCTTGGTGCACGCGGTAACACTTTGCAGAAGCCCGAACGATCATGAATAGCTATAGATATCTGCACAATGGTTCGCATAATTCCAATTCCCACGGTGCATAGGATCTTAAACTTTTTTTATATGAGTATTTCAGTAAAGCAAAGCGACATCGAAGTGCGAACACTGCCGCATTCATATATTTTTTTCTTTAGCAACGCTTTGAAATCCGCCTATAGCCGGAACAAAGATACGAGCATCTTGGCTGTTATTTCTGCAATACTCTTTCAGCAGCAAATGCTGACTTCGCGATGTAAGCGTACACATATAGCGACCGGCACTATCAGCGGACTATTGCGCATTGGATAAGCGGCATACGCAGAAGCACACTTGTCTCCTTGAGAAAACCGACTTTCACTTTCACTTTCACTTGCACCGACTTTCGTAGCGACTGGCGTCGACATCGTGCGAGCATGTGGATGTATACCTTCAATAACATTAGGGAAATTAGCACATTACAAAATGCTATATCACGTTATATTCTCGTCCAACAGCGAGCTCCTATGGCCAAAGGACAGGCGTGAAGGTAGTTTCTGCGCATTTGCAAGTCACTGTGTATGAAGGCACTAGGCACGTGATGTCGGAACGAGGTAAAACAGTGTTTGCATGTTTTGACAGAGCTGAGAATAGGTACAGACGCGGCATATTGCGGAGGCTACTGTTAGCGTGCGGTAACTGCAAGCCGGGCTATGTTAGAACAACAAGCGAACATTTTTTTTAACGTTCAGTGCTTCCGCAGACCAGACCGAAGAATACTCTGATGGGGCAGATTGGAAGTAGGTGCAGCTATTTGAATCCGTGTCCCGCTAATTATTATGCGTAAGCAGCCGCTATCCTTCAGACAGAACGCTGTAAAACAAAAGAGATACGCTCACGCTCGATGGAAAACACACACGCAAAAGAAACAGGAATTTTTTGCAGAGTGCAGAAAGTTATAATATCCAAGATCAAATACCACATCAATGCAGCGATCGCAAATACAAGCGCGCTATCAGCGCAGCTGAACGCAACGGTTAGCAGTTCATCGAGGAGCGCACCAATCTAATCCTGCCGCAATGCCACCCACTTATTGTAAGCCACAGCAATGGCTCATTGGTAATGGTGTTCGGCTGCTGACTGCGAGGTCGCGGGTCCTGGCCGCGGCGGCCGCGTTTCGAGGTGGGCGGAACGCAAGGCGTTTCGTGTACCGCACTTTGGACGCACAATAAAGAACGCCAATTGCGCTCGTAGTTAATCTGGAGCCTGTCCACTTCTGCGTCCTTCAAAAGCTCAGTGTTGCCCGTTTTTAGACGTTAAACTCAAGAAATCAATCGCAATCGCCAGAAACAATGCGGCGTCCCCTGGGATAAGCCCACTCGAGCATATTCCGGTGTACTCATCCAGTTGAGTCTGAGAGGAAGCCGTCGCGGCTTTTGAGACCGAATCGAATACGAATCGACTAGTGTCGAAGCGAATCGAATGGAATGGAATATATTTCGAACAGTGCTTGAATAATGAACAGCCGTCTTCGCCATAAATGTAAAACTATTTTCACGTCTTAGCATATACTCACAGCGTAAACAAGCTGCTGCCATTACACTCCGCAGCATGAAGCGTTGTTTAGTAAAAGCACGCTGTTCAAAATGCGGGCAGAAGCCATCTACGATGACTATCCGATAGTACGCGAATAGCCTAAACACATCACATGTGAGGCGTGCCGGGCTCATCTATGCTCTATCCAGCTTCCCTTTGGTTTATTGAGTCTCTTCATTGATGAACATGCTTGATTTTAAGCTCCACGTCGGAAATCACTCCAGTTGTTGTCTCCTTCCCGTGAGTAATAAAGGAGCGGACGGGGATTGCGCTAAACTGCGGAATGGTCTTTAACTTCTCAAGCATTGCAGAATTTTTCACATCTATTGTCAGGATGTTCTTGCGAGCGTTGATCCTGATCTCGTTAATTTGCCCAGGGGCCACACTTTCAATTTATTCGGTTAAAAACTACCTGCTGAGGGAGTTCATGTTGTGTGACGTCGAGAGCGGCACGTAAGAAACCATGAAGGATTCTTGTTCACTCTGTTGCGATGAAGTCGCCTCAGTCGACATACGGCGCATCTTCATGCGGCGGCCAGGACCCCAAGAGTCTTTTGAGGTCATCGGTGCGCATTCTTGAGATTCACCGCTTGGGGCGCTCCCGACGCATCAAGTTAATATTTGCTTCTTCGACATCACCAGTGTCTGTTAAAGTGGGCTACGTTATACACCGAGTACGAGCATTCGTTCCGAGGCCTATTCAGTGCCGGAAATGCCACAAAATAGGACACGTGAGCGCTTTTTGCAGAAGCAAAGCCACCTGCTCGCGTTGCGGCGGAGAGCATGATACCACCGTCTGTGAGGCGTCATTTAAATGTCCAAACTGTACTGGCTCTCACGAAGCGACTTCGAAGGAATACCCGGAGATGAAACAAGATTTTCGTATTCTTCGAAAAATGGCAAGAGACCAATCTTCACGTAAAGAGGCTGCTCAATCTGTTCGCCAAAGTGACCAACGCTCGCGACAGGAGCATCATAAAACCATTTCAGGAGAACTAACTAGCGTGACACAGGTACCACGACCACCTCTGCCTGTGCGTACATCGAGGACGGTAACGGCGTCTACTGATAATTCAAGGTCGGCGAGAGCACGCGGCAAACATTCACCTCCACCGGCTGATACAGACAGGGAATGGCCTTTGCTGCCCTCTAGGCCCACGGCCATGCCAGCGGGCACTAGTGGTCCTCTGCGCCATGAAGCCAAGAATTATAAGGCCAATGAAACCGGTGACACTACGGGCAAGCAAGGAGATGAACACAATGAGAAGGAGAGTGTACAAAAAATGCTGAAGGACCTAGTAGAATCAATGCGCGTGATTCTCGGTGGTCTCGAGACTCCGGCCGCTAAAAGTGCCCTACAAGTGCTCGCCGTGCTAGAGCCGCTTATCGCAGCTCTTTATATGCTACAAAGATTTCGTTTGGCGCTTGTGCTGTTCAAGCAGGGGGGGCCCACACACCAGTTTCGTCCTAGCGCCTCTATTTTTAAGTTCACTCGAATTGGTGACTACAGACTTGATACGAAACCTGATAGTGGCTTCATGGATGACATTTGTGAATGTTTATCATCAGAGTGTTGAACTTGCTTTCACCTTTGCGCATCCTTCTTGCTGTGTCATCATCATCCCTCATCACACCTTTATGTCCCCGTTTCCCCTACCCCTGTGCAGAGTAGCAGGCTAGAGCGCCTTAGCTCAGGCCGACTTCTCTGCCTTCTTTCAATTAAATTATCTCTATTATTCATTGATAAGCGGTACAAACGCAGTGGCATGCCCATTGCAAAGTTCTTCCCTCAAAACTAAAGAAAGAAAGTAACAGAAAAGTAAGGGGCTGCCCGTACCGCCACTAAAGCATACCGGGCATTAAAGCCAATTATAAAATACGTGAATCAGGATCTTCCATCGAAACCGCAATAAAATTGGGAAAAAATGAGTCAATTAAATAGAAAAAGAACAAATTCGGAGGCTAAACCAATGTAAGATATCCGGTTTTCATAACAAGATTGTAAAAATGAAGGCCGAATAATAATGTTACCAAGTACAGGCTCCGATAGTACTTGTAAGCGATTTAATATGTAATAAGCGGCAGTGATCCGCTGGCAGCGCGATGCTGCGCATTTATTTCTCTATATTTAAGCTAAGTACGGTGTGCAGTCGTTTCCAATACAAGGAACACCAGGTCCGATCCAAGAAAGGGTGACCGCCTGGAGTCTCAAATGGAAGGCGTTCGGCAGTGATGATTCCGCGTGCTCAATACAAAGCCTGCTCGTTGACACATAGCAAAACCGTAAAACATAAAGGTTGAGTGGATTCAAAATTAAATGAATACGCAGAGTGCAGGGAAGGAGGAAGTGAAAAAAGTAATTAAAGAGAAAATGAGACTGTGAGAATGAGGCACGCAGTTAAAGTCATATTGCACGGGGCAGTCCCCATCATGGTCGGCTTACGCTGTGCAAATGTTCAGTAACAGGCATGCAAAAAAAAAAGCATTGAGAGGAAAAAGGTGAAACTTGGCAATGTGAGGTAACCAGCGCTGTATTTCGCGAACACTTCTGACCCAATTATCTTCTGACACTTCTGACCAAATTAGGCTCGTGTCATTGCCTTCCCTCTTCCAATACGCGCCGGCGATTTTGGGCGATCTTATAAAAGTGCGTGCAAATTGACCTCATAGAATGGCCACTTTCCCGAAGCGCCCCACAAGTACAGGCGGACGAGGCAGCCGCGTCTGCGAGTTCATTCCCCACCACGCCCCTGTGCCCCGCAACGTAGCACAGGCTGACAGGTGTCGCCTCTCAAGCGCCTGTAAGCTGCGAAAACCGGGAAAAACCGGGAATTCTAGGGGTTTTGAGTCGTCTGGAAATACTTAGGGAAAACTCAGGGAATTTGTGCTTCTATCAGGAAAAATTAGCTACAATTCAGGGAAAAGGGCACGAAAGTCATGGTAATGACGGCTCAAGTAACAGAGAGGAATCGCTACGAATCGTCTTTGACCCCGTGTAGTTGCCTGGAGGAGTTGCCAGTGTACAGTCAACGACCGACTTTCCAGATTCCCGATAATTTGGACGGCTTCGCGGCACCACCACGTACCCCATAGAGTCGATGTATCAGAACGTCTGAAATTTCGGACACAAGGACCCTTCGCCGTCCGGTTTTCCGGACTTTTTGCCGCAACCGCAAGTCCGAAATGTCATTAATCAAAGCCACCACCGCTGCCGTATTGATTACCGCGACGGCTCCCACCGGCGCTCTCGCACGCAGATCCACTGGCAGCCGTAGCCACCACTGCGGCTACGCTAGGCCTACCTGCTTCGACGTTCGCTATAAAGCTTCTTGCCGTTGGGCACCATGTTCTTCCTTAACAGAATTCGCCGCTGTCAGCAATGGCACCGACTCCGATTTTGTGGTCCTCGTGATTGACTTCGAAGGTCGGAAAGCACGGTACCTTGCACAGTGCCGGTTTCCGAAAGTCATCTTCACCTCAATACCGCAGTATTACGCTGTGAAGCATACGCGAAAGTACTGTGGTGAAGCATAAGCGTGGAAGGGTTGTCACGGGACACAGTGTGTATTTATTAATTATACATGCGTACACTCGCCATCTCCTGTCACAGTACAAGCTTCGATATGTCTAATACGTGTACCGGCAGGCCTTCAGAGCCTTTTTGGGTGTGCCTGTGGCGATTTGATTTCTTAAGGGCAGTAAAAGACATTCATTCATTTTTTTTTCTCGAATTGTCCGATTTTTCGGACGTTTTCGCAGCCCCTGGGGAGTCCGAAAAATCGGACTTTAACTGTACAACTGACCAAGAGGATGCTTCAAATTGTCTGTGGGGCGAACGCGCGGAGGGAAGGAGGACGAAAACTTAAAGGACCTACGCACTGAGGAATGACCGGGAAAGGAAGCGTGCCGCTGCTTCTTTGAAGAACCATGAGCTCAAAAAACAAAGTATTGGCTGACGCCGAGATGCAGGTGTCCCTCATTCAAACCAAAACAAATTCTTCAAAGCAGTGAAATGGAACACTGAGGCCTTGTGTGCGGGCTGAGAGTATGTTAGGACAGTTGAGGTCGACTTACCAGCTGTTGCAAGAGAATGTCACTTGTGAAAAAGTTCGGGCCTCATACCAATGAGCTTGCTATCAGTTGATTAAAATAGCTCATATTCAAAAATATTCGCTTCTGTATGCAGATCCTTTTTTATTCGTATTTGAGAATGTTTGACTGGAGTTGCAATGGGTTTTAATTTTTTTCGAGGATGTCTTATTCGCTGTGCGTTTTACTAACCACTCCTTTCTGTTTTCTTTCGGAATAAAATAAACGCTACTAGTTGCTACTCAAACTGGATTAAGTCGTTTTTAAGTCTCTGATTTCAGTCGTTTTAAGTCTCTGATATCGTTCTTCGGTCCCAAGCCAAAGAACGAAATCAGACATACGCGCCATTACTCTCAGAACAAAAGACGGAGGAACCATTCCGCACGTCAGCAAAAGCAGAGTCCTTGGGATGCTCATTGAGAGCAACGGCTCTAACGCCACGACTGTGGAGAAGATCGTGACAAAGTCCAATAATGTCTTGAATCTGATACTACGCGTAGCAAACAAATAACAAGGCCTTAAGGAAGAAAATCTCCTCAAGCTTACACACACCTTTGCGCTATGCCATTTCACCTACGAGGCGGCCATGAACAGAAGGAAGGTAGCGTAGAAGGATAAACTCAATATACAACTGAGGAAGCTAGTCAAACTAGCGCTGGGAATCCCCAAGAACACCGAGACAGAGCTCCTGCTGCAACTGGGGGTATACAATACACTCGAAGATATCGCCGAAGCTCAAGAACGGGCTCAATGGACAAGACTCTGGAACCAAACCGGGTAGAGAAATCCTAGCCAAACTAGGTAATGACACCACAGTAATCGAGAATCTATATCAAAGCGTTCCGACGGACACGCGCAACTCCTACACGGTTCGTCCACTCCCGCGGAACATGAACCCCGCGCACCATAACCTCCAATATTAATGCCGGGGTATGCAACCAACCCATCTCAGACCATCTCCCCACCTATATAACGGTCAAAGACGTCATAAAACCTAAATTAACGCACGCCAAAGTAAGTACGAGGATTGACTACACTTTGCTGAGATCGAATATCCAGTTAATCGACACTAGTACCATATACCACGATGACGTCGACATAGAATTCTCCAATCTAATCGACATCCTGACTTGCGTTAGAACTAGCAGCAGTATTCAAACATCTGTTCGCTCATATAAGTTGCCCGTCTCACCCTGGATGACGGAGCACATTTTAGCAGTATTGCAGCAGAATGACTTTTGGTATCATAAATGGAAACAGCATAAGGACAACAGCTATTACTTGAGTCAGTACAAAAAGGTACGCAATAAATCTGTGGCAGTTATGTGTACACGAAAAAAAGAATACTATACACGTTTAATCGAACAGAGCTCCGGTAACTCTAAAAAACTGTGGGAAATAGTGAATAGCGTTATAGGCAAGCCACACAAACAAACGTTTCCGGACGTGGTTGATCAGAATGTTGTAAACAGCTTTAATTCATATTTCAATACTGTTGGAATTTCTTCAGGTGCCAATGTGAATAATACAGATATAAATTCTTTGTTACCAAGCCCACTCCCAAACTCCTTTCGTATGGATCACATTGAACTTAACGAGATACACTCAACATTAGCAACCATGGATAGTAATAAAGCTGCAGGTATAGATGAAATTACAGTACGTATGTTAAGAGAAAATATTGATGCTCTGGGTCCCATATTATGCCACGTCTTCAATCACTCACTTGCAACCGCCACGTACCCAACGTCACTAAAAACAGCCCGAGCTGTCCCAATATACAAAGACTGCGATCGCTCAAGCCCTTCTAGTTACCGACCAATATCCGTGCTCAGCGCCATTAATGTACTTTTCGAGAAAATCGAATCAATAGCTTTATACACAAATATAACATAATTTGCCCACAGCAACATGGTTTTCGCCCAAACCATTCAACCTCATCAGCGGTGCAGTCTTTAGCCCACATTATAAACAGTGCTTTAAATGACAACAAACTTGTAGCTGTAGTCTTTCTAGATTTAAAGAAGGCTTTCGATACGGTCAACCATTCCATCCTTTTGTACAAGCTAAAGCACTACGGTTTTCGGGAACGGATTTTCGATTTGTTTTCTAGCTACTTCAATGAACGTCATCAGATAGTCGTCATAAATGATGTCTCATCGTCACCACAACGTATTCATGCAGGCGCGCCCCAAAGGTCTGTTTTGGGACCCATACTTTTTTCTATATACGTTTCCGACCTTCCACGTGTCTTGAAATTCGGAGAAATGCTGATGTATGCAGACGACACTGCTATAATAATTACAGGCAATAGCATCGAGGAAATACAGTCCAAAGCAAACGTAGATTTGGCAAACGTCTCTAAATGGTTTACAGACAACAAGCTTACTGTAGATGTCAAGAAAACAAAATATACTATATTTCACTCCCGCAGAAAACAAGTAGATGCCAACTCTGTAAACATTAGTATTGACAACTCTGTACTAGAATATACCCCGTGTTTTAAATATCTTGGCGTAATCTTTGATAGTAACCTTCACTGGCAAGACCATTTATTAGCAGTTGGGACGAAGGTGGCATCGGGGTGTTATAAACTGCTTCAAGCACGTGACTTTTTTGACACAAGCACATTACGTATTTTATATTTCTCCTTTATCCACAGTCATCTATCATACTGTCTGGAATCATGGGGATGGACCTACAATAGTTATCTCCAGCCAATCAGAAAATTGCAGAAACGATCATTACGAATAATAACGCAATCTAAGCAGGATCACCCCAGCAACCCATTATTCCAAGATCTACGCATATTACCCTTCGATTCACTACGCCTCCTAAAAACAGCAACTGTCGTAAACAGTATCGTAAGAAACAACCACCCCTTCCATATGTCCCTCTTTTATGCATCATCGCGTACTATCAGAAATGTATTATTAGGCAACTTTAATCTACCTCCCACGCACAACGTCTATGGATAACGACGGCTATCATTCACTGGTGTTCAGATATGGAACACTCTTCCACAAGAAATAAAATACGCTCAAAATTTTGCACTTACAGCTAAAAAATTCTTTCAGCGCATGCTTTAAACAAGTTACAAGACATCTATCTGCTGTTTACATTTCATTTATTATATATAGCGTGCACGATGTTTTTGAATTGAATCAACTGTTTCTTGCTATGCCTTATTTTTGTCATATGTATTATGTATATATTCCCCTCTCCACTTTTCCAAGTTCTTATTGTTTATGTGACGAAGTGTCTGCATTATGTAATTTCATTTCTTGGACCCATAACTAGCCTACAGCTACGGGTCCCAACAGTACTGGACACACTTTTATTGTATTTTCATGGAAAAATAAAGAATTTGAATTTGAATTTGAACCCAGGAGGCTGACATACGGATCGCTCATCCTGCGCGAAATACATGATAAGAAGATCCTAGTCTGTTTCGTAGACGCGGCACAGTACCCGACCAGGAAAGCCTTCGTTGCCACCACGATCAATGAGCAAGGTCAAGTCACAAACGCTATCACAGTCAAGACCCACAAGTCCGAGATAGCAGAACAGGTCGCCATCGCACTCGCGCTCACAGACCCGACCACCACCCACGTCTACAGCGATTCACGCGCGGCAGTCAAAGCCCTTCAGAGAGGAGCAGTTACAAGCCAAGCACTACGAATAATCAATAGATCCGCACCGCTGCAGCATCACACCATCTGCTGGCTCCCGGCACACCTCGGAGAGATCGAGGACGCCCCTCGCAATCTCAATGAGATGGCTCACAGGAGCGCGCGAGACCTAACCCTCCGCGACGCCACCTATGCTGGTCGTGACCATCCCAGCGAGAATCGGGACCCTCCCTCCACATATAACGAGATCACAAAGCACTTTTATCTGGACCGCAGAATATACAGCACACCTCACAATGAGCTCACAAGGCCTCAAGCCCTCACTTTCAGAATTTAAACACGTACCCCACGCAGAACAGACAACATCACTACGTGCCTGACCTATACAAAACATCATTTTGTAAACAGAACAGACAACATCACTACGTGCCTGACCTATACAAAACATCATATTGCGAAAATTGCCATAGCACACTAGACGTACATTACTTGCTCTGGCCGCGTGGTTGGACCCACGCAAACAAGGATCAAGACTCCGCCAGGCTAAAAGAAGCATTACGCAGCACAGACCTGGCGGAGCAGCTCTGGGCCGTCAAGCGAGCCCACGATGCGGCCAGGGAGTTACAACTCCCGGTCCCAACGTGGGAGTAGCCCGCTCTATGAGACCTTGCGACTCGTAGCTCGCAGGACCTTTCATTAAAGATATTCCATCCATCCAAGTCGTGTTTTTGATTTTTTTATCGTGCTTGCTAGAGAGTGACAGCATCGGGCGACATAGTGTCAGCCCGTCTTGCGACATGGTGTCGGCCCGTCTTGACATAAAACAAAGTTCTGGGTCATCCCGCGAATTTCGCAAAGGCACTCAGGGAAAATTTGGAAAACTCAGGGAACTTGGAAATGTCAACTTGGTAGACCCCATGAAATGAAGCGTGCGCTTAACGGACCCTATGCGTGTCAGTGTCAAAAAGGCACGATAAGGACACCAACAACGACAAGCACAGTCCATGTACGCACACGGTGACTGCACGGCGCAAAATTTCTATATAACAGAGCGCCTCAGTGAAAGTGACCACCTCAGCGCTATAAGCATGTACTAGTACCGTTCATCGCTTTACGCTTTTGAACGCAAATCAACGGACCAATGGCGATCAAAGACGACGTATAGGTGTATAGGCCTCACCAGCTGCAGTGCCAGTGAAAGCCCCCCCGTTCGTGTAAATGCGATACACAGTTTCGCAAGAGACCTTGCCGGCCTGAGTTGCGGTCAACCAGGTAAAAGGGTTAATTAGCGCATGACCGGGGTAGTTGTAGAAGTATGAAAGGCTTTTGGCCGTGCAGTGGGCGTAGCCATGATGACAATGATGATGATGATGAAGGGTAAAAGGGGGAATCGGAATTTCTTGCAAGGGTTGTCCTGGCATGGATTATTTATGGGAACTAAATCTGGTTTGGGTGAAAGGAGTTCGAACCATGATGGGTGACATTAGGAGGGTTAAAAAGAAAATTCGTCAGAAAGGCGGTGTAACTCAACGTTTAGCGGGGGGCAGTTAGCCAGCATACATGCAGCGCCGAAGTCCGCGCGATGTGGTATGGGCGCCAGTCGTGGTAACGGGAATGGAGCGCTGCGCTGGTAACACACGAGATGTTACGTGCATCATGAGAAGGGAGGGGGGGGCACCAGAGGCCAATGCAGCCAACAAAACCTGTCTGTATAATCGACGAATGATAGCGGAATTTAGCGTATGGTCGGATCGAATAAAATTTAGCAAACGAATAACCAATACCTCAGCCTTAGTTTTATTATAATCAAAGCAGGTTTATTTCCGATCGATCTCAATTTGTGTCTTTTAACAGAGCTAATTCCGGGGTGACAGAGGTGCTTTCGGATTACCACAAGGTTCCGTGCTGGGTCCGTTGCTTTTTTTTATCTTTATAAACGATTTGTTTCGTCACATAACCTCAAATATACGTTTGTATGCTGATGACTGTGTATTGTATGATAAACTTTCCTCCTTTGATGACCATTTACAGCTTAAAAAATCATTTTCTAATTTTAGGTCTTGGTGCGATACCTGGCAAATGACAATTAACATTCGTAAGACGGTTGTTATGACTTTCACTAATAAAACGGCCCCTTCCGCTTTTACTTACAAAGTTAATAATACTCCAATTCAGAGCGTTAGTGAATATAAATAACTTGGCCTTGTTTTCACACCCAGTATGTCTTGGTCGAAGCGCATATATTTATTAACCTCAAAAGCACTGAAAAAGTTAGGCTATCTTCGCCGCACATTGACCACAGAACCAAGGGATACTAAACTACTGATGTATAAATCGCTAATCCGGCCTATGCTCGATTAGCCTTCTCCCGTCTGGAACCCACACAAACAGTGCGACATTAATCAAATTGAGGCCATCCAAAAGAAAGCGATCCGCTTCATATGCCGTAGGTACGATAGGGATATTATACAGCATACAGTGCTTTCATCCCTAGGCTTACAACCGCTCTCATATCGCCGACGCACGGAATCACTGAAGTTTTTTCATGGCATTATAAACTCTTCTTGCCCTATATCTCCAGATAACTACCTGACTCCTGCAATACCATCTAATACTAGAAGTCGCCATCACCTAAACATCGCACCTTATTTTGCCCGTACATACAGTCTCCAAATGTTAGAAAATAACCTACATCAATTGTTGAATGAATGTGACGCGTCGTGTTCTGGTATTTCTCGGGTAGGGATGCCGGCCTTAGTCCAAGTATTATTTTCTAAGGTGTTCCTGAGCAAACTGTATACACTTCTCGTTGCTTATTTCTTCTGTCACGTTTCATGTTTGGCCGCGACATTTCAGGGGCATACATGTTGTTTTTAGAGCATAGCCATTGGGCGCCCGTTCCTGCCTTTCACGTCGGCGTTGTCCTCCGGTGTAGCCGGGCGAACTAGCACAGCGCAGGATGAAAGAGTGAACGCGGAGCGCAGTGGGGGATGAAAGACGGCGATAGCGAAGAGAGCGCGAGAAGGAAAGCGGAGGAGGAGGGTATGGCGAAAGCGTGAGAAGAAAAGCGTAGTGCCGCGCAAGACAGGCTCTGCGGTGACGTTCAACACGAGATGGCGCCAGAGTAGCGCGCCGTCGTCTGTTCACCGATGGCATGCGGCGAGTGCGTCATCCGATACCATATAATGAAACAAAGCGCTGCATGAGCAGAGGTCTGTCTGCGGAGGCTGCTGTGAATTGCACTCACGCTTACCCACGCGCCCCGTCTCGCGATCTCCTGATTACCGAGGTAGTTGCGTAACACTTCACTCCGTTTGCAATGTGCCGCCCGAGACAGATTGTCTGCGCCAGCCAAGATATCGCTCAAATTTCGCATTGAGTATCGTAATCGTGAGTGAATGTTTTCTCTCTTCCTCGCGGACATTTTAGACCACATATTCTGGTTTATATCTGAAGTATCTGGTTATAATTAAGCTCTATATTGCTGTTCTAGCAGTTCTTTCTTCCGTAAATTGCATAGCTGTTTTATAATATTACTTCTATGTGCGATTTTCATGTTTTCTTACTCTGTGCTGTTGCCAAAGTTGTAGTAGGTTGTGAAATCCTCAAACCGTTCATCCTTGCTTTTCTCTCAACCCCCTCCATTTATCTCGTATAAATGAAAACAGAAAGTCTGAAAAATGAAAACGGATCTATGCTGCAAAGGTACTCTTGCAAAAGAAAACAGGCGCCAAAAGGGGGATAGAGGGCGTGCCTTTTTTACGAGGTGCTCGGCGACGTAGTCGACGTGCCTTCCAACCTTGTTGGTGGCGATGCCGTTGAGGAAACTCCCCTGCTTGAACTCACCGGAGGCACTCAAGGTCACGGCCACCTCCCAGCGGTCGTTGACGAGCTCGTGGGCTACAATGAGCGTGTTTCCCGTTTCTTCCACATGGTCTTTAGGGAACAGCTGCACGTACCCTTTGAAGCCCTTCGCCGGGAGCCTCTTGCCGTTCCGGAAGACCTGGGCGCAGGAGGGCAAAAAAAAAAATGCATTCTGTGGTTTTACTGGTCAAAACTCCAATCAAATTATGAGGCAAGCCGGATGGTGGGGGACTCTGGAGTCTAAGTAGACGAGCGTTCTTGCGTTTCGCCTCCATCGCCACAACCGCGGCAGGGATCGAACCCGCGCAAGAAGCAAATATGTACACAACCACAGAGAAGTGGCTGAAAGTGAGCAAAAAGGGAGTGCAGGAACATGATCATACGACATGTTTTGCTGTCCTCAAATGTAGTGAATCTATGTGGCAAACTTTCTTCAGTATACTCAAATTTAGAAACCCCTCTAAGCACTAACTCTAGCCAACTGCCGTCTGCCAGGGCTTTCATCAGCCGATTCACTTTATGTTCAGGGAATTACCTAATTACGACCTATTCTACGACTCCTATCCCGCATTTGCTCGATGTAGTTTCGGCGCTCACACGGCGGTATTATAACTTCTTGTTATAAACACGGGAGCGAAACTTTATTGAAATTCACAAAAATATTCAATAATCGCGCCGGTCGGACCTTAAGTAAGCACAGTAATGAAGCACAGCACAGCACAGTTACATTTCGGAGCAGCATATACCACCATGAAGGGATTGGCGCCACTTGACGTGTTAAACTGTGAAGCAAGCTGATGCACAGAAATAGAGACATTTTGCTTACATATGAGTCATTCCTCAGCATTGGATTAAAAAAAAAATATTCCGCGATACTCATGGCAGTATGATGGTCGATCGTAATGCGATAAACTTTGAAACAACGCAACGACACCGTATTACCACTGCCGTGAAGTCCGGGCGCGTCGCGAGTGTGAATATGTAGTCAGACAAGATTGTCTGAATTTAGATGAGGCGTGTTCGATTGTGTCTAGCACCGAATAAAAATTGAAGGATTTCTTTTTTTTTGTCAGGAGCGGCATATACCCAGTGGCACATACCCGGTGACGTCATTGTTGGCGTCAAAAAAGGTTTATTTAAGAGCGACACATACCCTTGTCACTCAGTGACCAAAGTGTGGTCCGACGGTTGGTTTCGAAGTCGGTTCCGTCAGTACATCAGCCACATGCTCTACGCATCAGAGCTGATGCGAAGCGTAGTCACTCAACTTGGCGGGAAAACGGTCAGCAGCCTGCAAAAATAGGGCGATAGACACCCGAAACTTTGTCAAGTATCCTAAGAATGCTAATCGCTTTAAAAAGCGCCTACGCTCCGGAAAGCTGGCGCAGTTGAAAAAGGAAAGTGGTAAACTTACAAAACGAACACTAATTAAAAAAAAGGAGAAGGCATGACTAATCATTGAGGGCCTTCGGGCATGAGCGAGTTGGTATGACACAGAACTCAAAGGGGTATTGACATAATATTTTTGACTATTCATTTTTTTTTTCGGTGACTGAAAGGCCCAGATTCCTAAACCTTAGAAAGAATAGTGACAAGTCTCAGAGCGCCGTAAATAAGTTAGTTTTGTTTAAGCTGAATAAATTCAAATTAAAATATCAGAGCTTTTCTAAAGCCAGTTTCAGTTTCGTTTCCCAGGAGGATATTGCATCGTGACGTAACGGTATGTGGTCGCGTGGAAGCGGGAAATTGCGACGTTTTGACACTCGCTCGGGCTCGCTCGGTCACATCATATGCTGCTACTCGTTGTGACAGCCGATGTAGCGGCACAGCAGGCGAGTGGGCTAGCCCGAGCGCTTGTCAAAACGTCGCAATGTATTCCTTCCACAAGTTATGGCTATTCTTGAAACTGTTACGTTTCGCCTACGACGCGCGGTGTAGCCTGCGCGGATGCAACGGACGCCGGGGCTTCGTTCAAAGCGGCGGACATTTTGGCCCGTTCGGAGCGGCCGCGACGCATCCCCGCCGAGCGCGTCCCGGCATGTTCAGTGCCACGTGTCTTTGAGTGTGCGTGTGTGTGTGTGTGCCCACGCTTGTCAAAGCGCGGCAGCCGGGGAGAGGAGCTCCCCAAGTGTGAAGCGAGGAGGTCTGACCGGCGCCGGCCCGGCTGATGCGTCACTACACTTGTCTCTACATGTCTCTCAGTCCGTCCGTGGCCGCCGTCATGTGGTCTCATCCCGTGACCTTCCCTCTTGCCCTCGACGCCGAGAGTATAGACCGTTTCATCGGGCGAGGAGGATAGGGCGCGCGGAGAGCCTTTCCTCCTCTCTGGCTTGGGCGATCCGGCGCGGCGCTGCTTGAAAGTATTGCTGTCGCGTGCTGCGGAACGATTTCGATATGTTTTAGATCTTACTTTGTGAAATTTACGCCATGTTCGTTCATATCAGGTAGTCAGGGAAGCCTTTCGGTGCACCGGTAACTACTGTAGGCAGAAATATGTCTTGGGGGCGCAAAAATGTGACGCGCATAATTAGCCGCGGTGTACGCGCATTATCAGTCGCGGTGCGTGCATGTGTTGTTTACTATTTTGCTTATATCGATTTTAATTCAACAAAGAAAACCGGTGTCCCTGTATCACCAGCATTAAATGGTAAATCAGCTCACTGTCTGATCGAATGGCGTAGGGAGTAAAACATAAAACATAAGAGCGCATGCTCGTGCACGGCCATCCTAAGGCAACCACGAAACATCTGAGTGGCAGGCGCTATCAAATATTTGTGATACACTGCCATCGTTCTCACGCATTTCAAGTCTAATATGCTTGAAATTACCATATGCCTACGCTAGCATTGCTGCATGAGGCCCATGGCGCTGCTCAACACAGCGATCACTGCGATTGGTGAGCCAGCACGATACATACGTAAGCTGTGTGCTTCGGCATTGCCTTTTTGGCCTGTATATAGCCATAATATATGAGAGGGTTCGCATAAAAAGAATGCGATGGCAATTTTTGAGCGCAAAATTTCCGTAATACGTGTGAGTGCGTCGTAGAGAACTGAACGAATACATACGAAAAAAAAATTCGGTTATCATCATCTTTCTCTAAAAAAAGCAAGAGAAAACGGGCTAACGCCGCACAACGTTCATAAACATATAACCGCTGATGCTGTATGCTAACAAAGATATCTGTAATCCAGCACCTACTACTGCTTAGGACGCTCGCGAAGTTCGTAAACGGTCGCTTTGATGGGCAAGCTTAATTCAGACTGTAAGGTATGCTGCTATTACTAGCCAAAATTATTTTATTCATGGGTGCAAACCTCATCCACCCAACCAAGTAGTCACGCAATGTAACCTGCGGCGAACAGTTTGAACGCTTGTCAAAGTATAACAGCCCAGCTCCTATCGTAGCAGAACGGTACACACGCTGTTACGATCGTCGCGTATGTTTCATGGCTCCTAAACCGCAGCTTAGAAATAGAGGATAATACTGCAATAAGGTCACATTAGTGATTGGAACATTCAGAAATGCACAATTTATCTCCGAGGCTGATTGTAGGCTCAAATATGCGCGCAAACTTCGCGCTGCGTGTTCCGTCCACCTCAATGCCAGCAGAAATTCCGGCCACGACGCCTTCAACCACTTGAGCACGTATCGCAGAACCGTTTACCACGTAGAAGACGCACGTCATACAAAATAGACCACACGATCGCGAAAACAAACGCCAGAACCTACCGCCGAGCGTATACCTGCCATGCAAAAGACCGCTTTCACCCAAGCCAGTATGGCGCTGCTCATTGACGGCGCCACTGCGGTCCCAATATGGCGGCGCCTACGAAAAAACGGTCTATAAGAGCAGCTGCCCCCGGACGCCAGGAGAGAGGCTCCGAATTCTTCAGTCGAGAAGCGTGCGCTCCCGTCTCTCCACTTCGGTCGACCTGACCGGCCGCTCTTTTTTGCGATGCTAGAATAAACAAGTTGTTCTGTTAGCAGTCGACTCCTGCTTTGCCGGGACCTTCGGATGCTTCCAGTGTGCCCCAGGCCGCCAGGCCAACGCTACCCTTGGGGCTTGCGACCCATTTGCGACAACGGGCGCCAGCGGTCCGATTGCAATAACGGGTGTCAGCACTGAGGTTCCAACAGCTGGTGGCAGCGCTGAGATTCCAATAACCGGTGCCATCGGTGAGGTTCCAATAGCTGGTTGCCAGCGGTGAGATCGCGACAACGGAGGCCAGCAGCGAAGATATGCGGTTGACTGTATGCTGAGCAGCACAACGACCATCCGGGAGCAGTGCAACGAGCGCTGTGTGATGACTGGTTGCCTGCAGCGGAACGACTGCGCTGAATTCTTGGCTGCGAGGTTTGGTGAGTGCGGGACTTTCTTCTTCTGAGTTTTGCCAGGCTTTTGTTAGTGTCAGAAACAGAGCTGGTAATTGTGGTTGTCGTTGCTGCCGGGTTAGTTTGCGGCAAGACAATAGTAGGCAGTAGAGAAAGCAGCATTCAGAGCAGCCATGGATTTCAAGTCGTTGCGCAAACCGAAATTGCTGGAGCTTGCAAGAGAGTTGGGTCTGGATGTCTCAGACAAACTCAGAAAACCAGAACTGCTAAGGGCTATTCTTGAGTTAGGAGCTGAGGATGACGAGCTGTCGGAATGCCTTGAGACCATTGAGGAGAGGGAGACTGCAAAAAGACAGGAGCGCGAACTTAAAGAGCAAAAAGATGAGCGCGAACGAAAAGAGCAGAAAGAAAAAGAACAGCGCGACCACGCTTTGGAAATGAAGCGTCTCGAGGTAGAGATGGAACGCGCTCGTAATGGAAGTCAGGCACACGTTGCAGGAGAACGAGTATTGTTCAAAATGACTGACCTGATGCGGCCGTTTAAGCTTGGAGAGGACATTGGTTTGTTCCTGGTAAACTTTGAGCGAACGTGCGAGAAGCAGGGGTTCTCTCGGGAAACGTGGCCACAGCGCTTGCTCACTTTGTTACCCGGCGAGGCGGCCGACGTAGTCGCTCGCTTGGAGAGAGAGGAGGCAGAGGATTTCGACAAAGTGAAATCGAGTCTGCTAAAAAAGTACAGGCTGTCAGCGGAGGCGTTCCGTCGGAAGTTTCGAGAAAATGAGAAAGGCAAAAGTGAGTCGTATACAGAGTTTGCCTACAGGCTTATGTCAAACATGCAGGAGTGGCTCAAAGAAGAGAAAGCGTTTGGTGACCACGAGAAAGTTCTGCAGTGTTTCGGGCTAGAACAGTTTTATAGTCGGTTACCTGAGAACGTGTGGTACTGGGTCTTGGATAGGCCAGACGTTAGTACGGTGGCTAGAGCCGCTGAGCTAGCCGAAGAGTTTGTGACGCGTCGGGCTCGCGGAGCTAAGGACGGTCAAAAGGGTGAATTTGGCTCCAAGTTTGAGAGGCCGAAGTTCACGCCCATGAGATCAAAGGGGGACACACGTAGTGCGGATGCGAGTGAAAGCAGTCCGACCGAACGTAAGGAGACGGCGGCAACCGAAGCCGAACGCAGAAAGCGGTTCGAGACGAGGCAAGCGCGCGTTTGTTATACGTGTCAGAAGCCGGGTCACTTTTCGGCGCAGTGTCCAGAAACAAAAACAAAAGTCGTGTTTGTGTCATTATGCAGCACTGACGAGAACATGAAGCTTCTCGAGCCTTACATGCGAGACCTCCTCGTGAACGGGAAGGAGTGCCGAGTGCTTCGCGATTCCGCAGCTACGATGGATGTAGTTCACCCCTCTTACGTAGAACCCGATATGTTCACGGGCGAGTGCGCATGGATCAAGCAAGCCGTGGAAGCTCATAGCGTGTGTCTGCCCGTAGCAAAAGTGCTCATTGAAGGTCCTTTCGGAGCACTTGAGACGGAGGCGGCAGTGTCATCTATGCTGCCCCCCCCCCCCAGTACCCGTACCTATTTTCGAACAGGTCCGATCACCTCCTGCGCGAGAAGGGGCTTTTGTTTGGTGAGGCTAGCGTTCAGGCCTTAACCAGATCGAAGGTTCGGGAGCTCGCTGCAAAGGCGGTAGTTGCGGGGCCGACGTTGTCGAACGATGAGAAAGGGTCAGAGGCGCAGCAAGCTGATATTCAGAGCACGCCCGAGCTGAATAAAACTGAGTCTGTAGCGTTAAAGGCACCAGATACTGGAGAGGAAATGCCCGGTGCGGGAAAGTTAGAAGAGATATCTGCAGATTTGCTCATCGCGCCTACGTCAGACGGACTTAATAGGTTGCTAAAAGTCAGCCGGTCGGCTTTGATAGCCGAGCAAAAGAAGGATGGCAGCCTAGAAAACATACGCTGCATTGTCAAGGGAGGTATCGTCAAGAAAAATGCTCGCTTTGTGGAAAGAGGTGGGGTCCTGTACCGGAAGTATCTAGACCACAGGGGAGTGGAGTTCGATCAGCTGATCGTGCCTCAATGCTATCGTCAGGATCTGTTGCGCTTGTCGCATGGGGGTTCGTGGTCCGGACACCTAGGAGTTAAGAAAACTAAGGACCGTCTCTTGCAAGAGTACTATTGGCCAGGGTGTTTTCGGGACGCAGACCACTTTGTGAAGACATGCGACACCTGTCAGCGGGTGGGCAAACCAGGGGACAAATCGAGGGCGCCGTTGAAGTTGGTACCTATCATTACGGAGCCTTTTAGACGGCTCGTTATTGACACAGTGGGACCTCTTCCGGTAACAGCCACGGGGTACAGACACATTTTGACTGTGATGTGCCCAGCGACAAAGTTCCCTGAAGCAGTGCCGCTTAAAGAACTTAGCTCAGTTGAGATAGTCAATGCACTACTGTCCATATTTGCGCGAGTTGGTTTTCCTGCGGATATCCAATCAGATCAGGGCACAGAGTTTACTAGCGCTTTGACGACAGCCTTTCTCGAAAGGTGTGGGGTAAAGCTGTTACACAGCTCAGTGTACTACCCCCAGTCGAATTCCATTGAGAAGCTCCACTCCGTCATGAAGCGCGTGTTGAGAGCATTGTGGTTTGAAGAACAAACTGACTGGGAGCTGTTTCTGCCTGGGGTGATGTTTGCATTGAGGAGCGCGCCGCATGCGGCTACGGGGTTTTCGCCAGCTGAGCTAGTGTACGGTCGCTCGCTGCGATCTCCGCTTCGCATGCTTCGAGACGGATCACTGCCCCCTCCAATGGCTGCAGACTATCTCTTTCACAAATGGCCGCCTCCTGCACTGGAGCCTCGCTTTGCAACAACATTCCTTTGAGGTGCGTTACAAAAAGGGGAGTCTCAACGGTAACGCCGATGGCTTAAGTCGAAGCCCCTAAAGTGAGAATCAGCCTCAAAATTGTTTGTTATTGATGTTTTTCTTCCTGAGGCAGGATTTTTAACATATTGCTTTTGTGTAGTGTTTCAAAGTGATGATGTGCTTTCTAGTGCAATTTTCCGATTTGTGGACGCGTTCTGAGTGCTGCTAGACTACTGTAAGGAACTAGGCAGTAGTATAAAAGGGGAAAGAGCCTGGCATGGCTTAGTGAGGGTTGTGCCGTGCTTGCTGGCTGAGCGGCTGACTTTCGGCGTAGTTCTAACGCTTGCTGGGAACGAGAGAAAAATGACAACTCTCCCGAAGTCACTTTGCAGTGTCCTGTGTGAACCTGAACGTGAGAACGAGGCCTTCTCGGTGCGCTGCGCTCAAGAAACGCCGAGGGACGACCGACTTCGGTTATGAGCATCATCGAGCGACATCCCTCCGGACAGCGGATGCAGTCCCCTGACCATCGGGATCTCCTTCCCCCGGCGGGGCGGTCTGTTACGTTTCGCCTACGACGCGCGGTGTAGCCTGCGCGGATGCAACGGACGCCGGGGCTTCGTTCAAAGCGGCGGGCATTTTGGCCCGTTCGGAGCGGCCGCGACGCATCCCCGCCGAGCGCGTCCCGGCATGTTCAGTGCCACGTGTCTTTGTGTGTGCGTGTGTGTGTGTGTGCCCACGCTTGTCAAAGCGCGGCAGCCGGGGAGAGGAGCTCCCCAAGTGTGAAGCGAGGAGGTCTGACCGGCGCCGGCCCGGCTGATGCGTCACTACACTTGTCTCTACATGTCTCTCAGTCCGTCCGTGGCCGCCGTCACGTGGTCTCATCCCGTGACCTTCCCTCTTGCCCTCGACGCCTAGAGTATAAGAGCAGCTGCCCCCGGACGCCAGGAGAGAGGCTCCGAATTCTTCAGTCGAGAAGCGTGCTCTCCCGTCTCTCCACTTCGGGCGACCTGACCGGCCGCTCTTTTTTGCGATGCTAGAATAAACAAGTTGTTCTGTTAGCAGTCGACTCATGCTTTGCCGGGACCTTCGGATGCTTCCAGTGTGCCCCAGGCCGCCAGGCCAACGCTACCCTTGGGGTTTGCGACCCATTTGCGACAACGGGCGCCAGCGGTCCGATTGCAATAACGGGTGTCAGCACTGAGGTTCCAACAAAACCAAGACTGGCTACAGGAGTGTAACTAGTCTAGTCACCTTTTATTATAATCGGTGTAGAAATCGGTGTAGTCTTCCGTCGCGGGCGAGGAGCGGGGGGAGGGGAGGTAGGGGGGAGCGTTCCACTTCGTCAGAAATAGCGTATTCGCAGCAGCGCGCGGTCGCGCGTTCTTTACCTTGAAAACGATCTGCTTTGGGGCCGAGTCTAGGTGGGCCGACGGCTCGTAGCTTTGCGTGCGCTGTGTTCTCGCCGCTCAGTGTACGTTGAAGCGATAGACAGCACAAAGGTCACTTCGCCCGCTGCAGCTGTAAAACGCCAGCGTTTTAAAGACAGCGAGCGTCCGCAATCATGGAGTGGGATGTGTGCATGCTTGCCAGTGCACGCTGACACCATGCTTGTTGATTAGTAATGCTTACAAGTTTATACGCCCGATAAACCTACTATCCTTACTTAGTATGGCTGTCTACTAATTTGCTGTCGCAATCGCTGCTTCGCCTTTCGTGAGAAACTGTCACTTTCTTGCAGGAGTGTTGCATAAAAAACACCTTCTATGCAGCAGTTTTCATGAAGGTAGGCAGCCGGCGACAAACAGGCTGGCGTTGCAAATACGCAGCGCCATTTTGTCTGACTGTAAGCGCTGTCCGCATATATTTGTGGGCAACGACTGTGAAGGCTAACTGCAGGAACTGCAGCGAAGAAAAAAGTGAGCTAATCTTCCAAGAAAACAAAATGATCTTACTCGCGGATGGTGCGTATTGAAACTCGGCGTTATACATGTGTAGAGAAGCTGTCTTCGTGCGCAGCACATTCGTGCTGTATTTAGCTGCAGTTTGTCGAGATTTGCTGCCAAAAGGAAACTAGTAAATCGGCTTTTACTGCTCACACAAGGGTGCGAAGTCAGGTTCTTTCCGTCTGCTGGTGCACAAGGTGGCGCGTAGTCTGCTCAGACTGACTACAGCGCAGTCAGCCGAGTGCGGCACACGACGCCACAGCCTCTGCCCGACAATGTACTTATCTGTGCGTGCTTGCGCGAAGTGTAGGTAAAAAAAAAAGCCCTATTTTGGCGTGACGGCACGACACAGTACCCTCCTGCGAAACCGCAACTGACTCTAGAAAAGCTGTTATAATAAATTATTGGCGCCACTCTGAGGCTTGCCGCTATTTTTTCTAGCGTTTAGAGGTAAAGGATTTTCATTTAACGCACGGAATGCATATCTAGTCGAAAATATCATGTCAGTACCCCCATGGAAGCGCAGTAAGGGTCAAGGCAGGAAACGAGGGACACGCAAAAGCGCCAACGTCGTACCAAACATTTCTAAATAAATGCATGTTATAAAGCCAGTCATTCGCGCGTTCCTCGGTTCCTTCTTTGTGTTCATACACTACAAGATAAATACAAGTTCATACAAGACAACAATATATCATTAATTATTCAAAGCCACCAACTAACTGTCATAGATGCCTAGTGTAAGGATCTAGGCCAGTTTCGACCACCTCCGTGAACGTAAACCTAAATATGATTGGACAAGCGCGTACTCGCGTTCCGCCTCCATAGGAATGTGGCCGCCGCTGCTGGATCTCAAATACACGACCTCGAGCTGGGCAACAGGACACCACTGTGAGCCACCGCGGCAGGACATGCACGACACATGACGGCGTAACGGCGGGCACAAACAGGACTCACGTACGTTGATCCCGCGTGCGTAGCCGGCCGCGTCATGAGCCTTGCGAGACAGCAGTGCCACTGTATCGGCGTCCAGCTTCTTCATGGTGTACTTGGCCAGGTCCGGATAGAAGGTGATCTTGGTGAAGTCCTCGCCTTTGGCCTCAGTGCTGATCTTGGGCTCTGTGGTCTTCCGCATGTTATCCTGCGAGGAGGGGCGTATTGATCGTTGCAGCTTACCTCTCGAACCTACGTCTGGTTTATGATAGATACAGCGCTGGTAGAGCCCTCGATCGACATTTTACCAACTGGGATTGTTGGATACCACTAGCATAAAGAAAAAATGCGCGCAATTTTACACTTTTTTTGTTGTCCCGCAAGATTTTTGCACGATATATTTTGATTCTAAAAAAAAAGTGTTACAGGTACATTTCTCAATTACAGTTTCTAAAGCGGATGTCCTTAATAATAAATAGCTCATTCCATTAGAACTGTCCGAACTGTCACAATATGTACTTTAGAAAACGTTGGTTTCCAGAGTAATGCAAACAGCCTTTTACCAAAATTCAGGAAGAAAAATAAATGTTAACAACGTGAGAAGCATTTTGTAGTAAAGCGCAAAACTGGTTTCGCAAGGTACTGCTAAAAAGCAGCAGAGGCTTCGTTTTGATCTACGATTCAAATATTTAATCTCATAACTCACTGTTGCACAAAGCCTCTACTCTCAGTCGACTCCAGATAGCACAGCACTAACCCTTTAGAACCAGAAATCGCCATTTCCATGACCCGTAGCGTTATCAGTACATCCGCAGACTCGCATACTATTCACCAACTGTGATTGCGCAATCGAAATAAAGTGCCAGAAGGAGCTGCTCAATCCGCAGTGGCGCTGACGCGACCACAATATATGCTGGTGCGTCGGTTAGTGCATTGGTTCCCGAATTCACGTAAACTGAAAGTTTGAGGCGAGCGAGGATGAAATGTGAAGTTCCTCGAGCCACTCCCCAAAATAGGCACAATAAGAGTTATCGTGAAAGCTCGTATTCAGGCCTGCAGTGGGCCAAAGCCTCCCATGTATCCAGGAGCCTCTACACAACCCCTTTAACCAGAGGTATGCATATACAGAGACAACCACATCCAAGAGTGCTTTCAGCTGAAGTCTGAATTGTATCCAAGCGGTTGTACCCAGGCAGACAAATCCAAACGGGGGCACGCTCGACAAGATAGCGGTAGACTTGCCTGTTTGAAGAGTTTCTTTTCGGCGTGCGAGCATGTCTCCACGAACAACTTCCCGCTGAAAATGTTACAGAGCTTGACACCATAGCCGTTTGGACCTCCGGGGACGTTTTTTCTCTTCGTCGTTGTAGTTGGACGAGGTGGGTATACGTGGCCGAAGACGAGCGTCGGTACGTATGTCTTCTCGACGCGGGGCCCTGGCCATTGTTCCACACGGAGACGCAGTCCTGCTCCGGGTGTATCTCGATCTGGACAGAAAGAAGAACGAACAAGGAACGCGGAAATATTTCATACTCATTATGCCTCGCCCTTTTGTGAAAACGTATTGGAATGCTATTTTAAACAATCGCTGAAGCCATTCTAATGAAATTTCTTGCGTATTTAAAATAAGAAACAGTCTATTAGGTCTTTGCGAAGGCCAACTTGATGATACAGCCTGATTTAATACTATTTTCCTTTAACGCTGATGTAATGACGTTCATGTTACTACGAAGGAGATTGGTTACTACACAACTTGCATATTGTCGATGGTACGAACAGAAAAGTCGCACCAATAAAATGGCGACAGGAAAATAAATTCAATTTGCGTAACATATCGCCTTCGTATACTTAGGAGTTTTGCGCGTTCAAAGCATGTCATGTTTCTGAGGTGCAAATATACAGCTTCCCTGGAACATCTTACTCAACATCCTCGCACGCAAGATCGGGGCCAATAATGGTCACGTACTAAGTTTACCTGGTGGTTCGATATACGAGAACGTTGCCCTATGATGCTCTTATATGCCGTTTAGAACTAAGACAATCAGAGCTGAGGCATCAACTTAATGCATGTGTCTACATACGCACTGTTTGTCATTCAAGTAAGGGTAAGATAGTCATATTACTAACATTCAAACGAGCGCAAAGTTATTATTAGTTACTTATTATTTCATACAGGTCGCCTTCCTCGACAACTGCGGCAACGATGCGCAGCCTAAACGATGTGCTTCTAGCTAGTCATCGTGCTCTTCTTTCCGGCACGTTAGGCGACATCCCGACAATGATCGAAGAATACTGCTCAGACGAGCACGAAGAGAAATAAAATTACTTCTTCCTACGATCAGTTACAACTGGGCGACCACCGATCCTCGACAACCGCAGAGACCGACTCGCTATGAACATGTGTTATGCAATATAACACCATATACCGGAGTGCTTTCCTTGCGTTCGGATTGTTTCATGACTGTTTCTCCACCTCACCATTGTACCCCAGCGTTCTCTCGTTGTCACTGACCCACGGTACAAAAGTCACGAGTTCAGCACACGCGCGACACGCGCGTCCTTACCTTGATGCAATCCACATTCTTGTCGCGCTGCTAATTATCGGACGCGCTGACCATGAACACATGGAAGATCTTGTACAGGCCGGGCATGAAAGGGAGGCTCCTGTATTTCATGCCACAGCCGCCGCCGTTCTCGTCTTGTGGGTCGTACAACCCGATGGTCTGTGTGACAGGATCGACGGAGCCGACGTACGTGTCTGGGCGTAGCAGAATGTGAGCCAGCTGGCTCATCTTCTGGTAGACGTGTGATGTCGTCGATGCGTCCACCTAGTGGGACACCCCAGAGCGGCAGTGACCAAGCGCGTTTGCGTCACCTGGTGTTATGCCCATTTATACTTGCATCACGACGATTAAACGGGGATTGTACGAGCTGTTCTTCGACTGTCCGTTTGTCCTTTCCATGTCTTCCGCCGACGGTCCACGGCGCGATCACCCTGTATAGTTCTACGGCGATGCCTCCCCCGCCGCCTGGGCCGCCATCGACGACATAACAATTGGCGACGAGGAAAAAAGGACTTCTAATGCGGCGGGTACTATTCCTGAACCTTACCAATGCTACAATACTGCTGCTTCGGATTATACTCCTGCAATGGACGCCAGGGACTTTGCTGCTACTGAGATGAATCCCTGTTCTATTTCTACTACTGCTGCTGCATCGCGTCCATGTAGCAGCCCATGCGGTCTATGGACAACTCCTCTGCTGTATGTTACTACGACGACTACAGACTTCGGACGCTACTGCATGCAGAATCGTGTCCCTACTTCCTGCAACGACGTCTTCGGACTTGGAACGACTCAGACGCTACTGGGGCGCTAATCCTACTTCGAACGCTGTTACTGCGACGCGTCTATACTACGTCCGCTGGCCCCAGGTATGTCTCGTCTGCTGCGACGCTGGTGCTGATACACGGGCGTGCCCTTAATACTATTGCTTCGTACCACGGACGCTGAACGATCAAACGTATTTCATCAATGCTGTCGTGGATTTAGACGCTGCCAAGGCGGAGACCACTACGACTACTGAGACCTAAAACACTGCGGTCTTACCTGCGTTCTGGCGTGCTCCTACTCAGACGACGACCCCGTTCGACCTTCAACCATGCTTTCTGGGATTCCACCGCCGCCTTTCTTGCAGACGCCGGGTCGTCCCCTCCATACCGCGGACGAAGAAGCGTCGCGTTTTCCAAGCCTATGTATGTACAAGGGGCTGAAGACACCACTTCTGATTGCGAAAAGAGGATTCTTCTGATCGTCCTGGGGTTAGAGAGACTGGATACACATTTCAAGCTCCAAGAGGCCCATACTCAGGCGGGGAAGACCAAACATTTATCGATCGCGGAGTATACGGACGTATACGAGGAGACGCTAAAGATTCTGAAGGGACTTCGTAACGCCACTCAATGAATCATCAGCGACGACGAAAAAAGAGAACAGTGGTCAGAACTTGGGGCGATTTACAACCGCGCAGGCGAATTCGATCGGATACCGCCACCGAGTAGAACTAGACGGTGGTCGACGGCACAAGCGGCATCCCCGACTGCGTCCCCCGACTGCGGCGTCCCAGAGAGGCAGTGACCAAGCGCGTTGGCGTCACATGGTGTCATGCCTCTTTATACGTGTGTGACAGTGATTGAACTGGGATCGTGCAAGGGTTTCTTCGACTGTTCACCTGTCCTCCCTTCGATGTCGCCGGTCGACGGCTTGCCGCACTTTACTCCTTGTTCTTCGGTGGTACCGCCGCCTGGACCGCCGTCGAAGACATTACAAGATGCGCTTCACGGCATCCTCTTCTTCTTAGCTGCGTCGGAGCCTTTCGTCTGGTTGCCCCTGCCGCCGCCATGTCGTGCCGCAGCTGCAGTCAAGGCCAGGGACGACCCACCTGCGCCTCCCTCTTCAAACTCGCAGAGAGAAGACGTGTTGCCCCTTGATATGTCGCAACAACTCTTCGTTCCTGCTACGGTCTTCTGCGCAGGATCCGCTGAATACTTCTACGGAGCTCAGCGTGCTCTAGGTGTGCATTCTCAGACGGCTTGCCTTTGCGTCGCGGCCTTCTCTGACCAGTTGCAATGCAGTGGCACGAAACGCGTCAATGCTCGACGTGGCCCTGGATCGTCCTGATTTCTTCCGCGTTGTAGCCTACTGTTATGATTGTTGTTGTTGCTGTTGCATCAAAGCACTGTCCCCGAAGAGGCGAGCGCCATCTTTGTCCGAAGCTCGTGCTGCGACTCCCGGTGACCTGGCGCGCGCATTTCCTTTATTCAAAGCGCGAGCACAACTTAGCCTTTAGTGGTGCTAGTTTTCACAAGCCCATATGTAACGCCAAAAAAAAAAAATCCTCGAGAAGACAGGACTCGCTTGCGCGTATTTATATTCATTAATCCAACTGCCGACGGGAAATTAAACTGGTGCCATTCAGGTATACTGCCATTCAGGTATACCGCCGTTCAGGACCGGTGACTAGCCTCTAGTAAGCGCACCGCGTTGACCAGATGGGCTCTTCAAATGCAAGTGTGCGGTGGTGCGTCCGAGCTGCTACTGGAAGCGTTCAAGCCCCTGTACCAGTGGGACTAATATTCCTGTCAAGCGGGCAAGTTAAGTGCACTTATGGAGAGTGCACTTCGGTACCTTGAGCGACACTTTAGGCTACGCGGTGCTGAAAGAAAAAACGGAGCGCACTCTCCGTAAAAAAAAAAAAAAAAGTACAGCAGAATAAGAGCACGTGTTTTGAAGATGTAGATTTTTTTTTAATCTTCTAAAAAGTGCTTGTTTTGCGTTGCATTATGAACAAAAACAACCAGACATTTCTTCTCAACAAAACAAGAAAATATATTTTTATTATGAGATTATTACAAGTCAATGCCGGCTAAGACGAATGCATAGCCAATCCAAAGCAACATGGTGGCGTGCGACGAGGCAGCATTTGAGCCTGCTAGAACAGAATATGAGCGAGTTCTGTTCTTTTTATATTGTTAAAAGTTGTTCACGAACTAAAATAAACTTATGCGACCCCTTTTTATGCATTACATGTTATACCATTAAAAGAGCTGGCGTCGAGGCTACGCAATTGGCCACCAAAGCGCGTTCCGTTAAGCACTCCGACTGGAGTGCGCTCTTCAGCAAGTGACACTCCACTTGCGACGTTTAGATTGGGCAAAGCGCTCTTAAACCCAGTGACACTCTCCGTAAGTGCACATAACTTGCCCACGTGACAGGGGTACAAGGGAGCGGCCCGAGCAAGCTCGCGCTTTTTGGCAAGCCCGGGAAAGTGCCACACTGGTGACACCTCGTGATTACGACCGCGTGTCTCAGCAGCGTTCCTAGATTAGCTAATGACGATGATAATGCAGCCGCTCTTCTAAGAAGCTGGCTATCACCAGGGAGCCTACGTGCAAGCATGTAGATCATGACTTGCATGTAGGCTTCTTAGCTGTCACGCTTGTACATCGGGCCAAAAAGAAACAAAAACATATAGAAACAGTTTTGATGATGACCATGATGATTCCAGTCATTTGCACACAACGACAGTTGGGTACTTATCAAGAAGCAAGCGGTAGAAGAAAATAAAGAAAGAATAATAGTAGTTCGCAATAAGGATATTAATGCTTACAGTTATTGTTCATTATTCTTTCGTAAAGAGACATTTTCCTTCAGCAGTCAGTCTACTATAACAAAAACAGCAAATAGAAATCTGAAAAAGAGAGTAGAAGACAGGAAAGATTTCATTGCTGAATTCTTAAATTTTATCTGACTTCGTCCTTTCTTGCTATTCAAAATTTTTTCATAGTGCTTGTTTTGATCCTCCTTTAGTCTTTCTCGTAATTAAGCGCCTGTCCTGTGTCAGTCTCGGCTGTTGTGTGTGTCTTCCAGTGCGCTTATTTTCCGTCGATCCCCCTATTCTTCACCATACCCCCATAGTGGGTATGAACCCCACTCGGAGACAAACAAACAAACAAACAAAACAAACCAGACTTGCTACAAAATTAACGCAATCAAACGCGAAATTTGCGTTACAATTTCATAGAAAGAAAATGTAAGACATTTCTCTCAAATTATATAGCGCAGAAAACTTTTAAAACAATTCAAATTCTGGGTTATTACGTGCCAGAAGAGCGATTCGATCATGAGGCACGACGTAGCGGGGCACTCCTGCATTTTGACCCCCTGGGGTTTCTTAACGTGCGCCCATTGCACGGTACGCCGTTCTTCTTGCATTTCGCGCCCACCGAAATGCGGTTGCCGCGGCCGGGATTTGATACCGAAACGTCGCGCTTGACACCGCGACGCCATAGCCACTAAATCACCACGGCGGGTAGCAAAATTGCGAAGGAAATTGCAGATGGCACGGCAAACAATTAACCCTCTGGCTGATGCACAGGGTTCGAAACCCTGAGAGAAAGGATAAAGTATAAAGGATGCAATTCTGCCTGGACGAAACTGGGCATTTATGAGAGGCTTCCTTTGATTAGAAAATCGACGGCAGAATGAGAAAAAAATGATCGATAGTCTCGGATTCAATACAGGCTGCGGAGTGGAGCGTGCCCCGTACGTTGCTGGGCCCTGCCGCGCAGTCGCACTTACGTCGTGGCCAGCCCAGAGCCGGTCTGCCTGGTGTCCTTGTTCAACTGAGGTTTGTCAAGCTGTTAAAGAGAGCAAGAGAAATAGAAAGGAGAAAAAAACGCAATGCCCTTCCACTGTGTGAAGAAGGATGACCAGCGAAGCTGTGTATTGTTAGGATTTTAGGCTCAATCCCATCGCTCGTAATCATTTGTCAAGATTGGAGTCGGGCATGAATTAGAAGGTAGCTGGCCCATGCCGTCGTCCAACTTATCCACGCTGAGGACGTTGATGAAGGGAAGGACTGTTTCTCATCGAGAACGAGGAACATGGGTTCATTTACAGTGTCTACATCAGTCTAGCATGACTGCTTGAGAAGAGTACATCAGTCTAGCATGACTGCTTGAGAAAGTACATCAATCTGACATGACTGCTTGAGAGAATGTACTGAGCAGCCGCACAACAGCGGTTTATAAACACTCGGTCCTCAATCGATCCCAAGGTGACGGAAACGTTCGACCAGGCACCGTAGGTGAGACGACCAGGCACCGTAGGCGAGACGACCAGGCACTGTAGGCGAGACGACCAGGCACTGTAGGCGAGACGACCAGGCACGGCAGGGGCATTTTATTCCCCGAGCTGACCCCCGCAGCGCGCCCGCCGGCTGCCCATTGTCTTGCATCTTGGTCGGCGCGTGGGAAGGGGTCTCCGTAGACGTTCCCGCGGCAACTCCCCCGCTTATAGCAGATTAGGTCCGCGGTGGCGGGTTCAGGCACAAAGCCTGCTTCGTCAAACTCGGCTCCAGCGACGGAGATTTGAGGACGCGCGTATTGTTCTTCACACACAGTCGACTTAGTGACGCCGTGGCTAGAGGTTTGCGGTGGCGTTCCAAGAAAGGTTGCCGCCGTGGTCACAACTGGCTGGCAAAACTTGCACCTCAGCTGGGCCGTTCTTAACAGTATGTGGGCCCTTTAATGGCGAACTGCACCTGTGATACCGTGGCATTAGTGACACCGGCGGGCGTGCGCCGTTGCTATCGCGGAGACCACGAATGAGAGCGGTTATTCCTTCTTGGTTATCATTATTGGGATAGCAACTATATGGACATTACCGGCGCATTCTTGACGTCGCCGTCAGCGTGATGTTCCATATAAAGTCCTAAGGCGATAACACCGTCGCTGCGCGCGTCGTATGCTGTATGTGCGAGTGAAAGCACGCAACGGAAGGCGACGATCGCGACTCAGTCTGGCGCGCGCGAAGGAGAAAGCGGTGAGCAAGCGCGCCGTCTTCCGTCGCGCGAAAGGCTGTTGGGGGATTTGAGTGAGGAATGGGGGGGGGGGGGGAGCAGCGTTGTGCCCAGCAGCAGCTGCGCACTTGGCGACCATGCACAAGGGGAACTAACAATCGCGGCTCAATCTCGCGCGGCATATATGGAGGAAAGCGGGGAGGGAGGGGTGGGGGCGGCGTCGACTCAGCCAAGAAGTGCGTACTTTTCACGGCCACGCGTGCCGTATCGTGAAAGGGAGCTGCAGGTGGCTCATACCTCTGTGCGCGACGTGTCCTCACGCTCTTGCGTTGAAGCGATAGACCGCACGAAGGTAACTTCGCTCGCTGCTGCTGCCGCACTTGCTTGCTCAAACCGGCGTTTTGACAGTTTCCGTGCTCATCGAGTGCGATGTGTTCATGTTCACTTGTGCGCACTGACACCATACTTGTTAATTAAGTTAGTAAGCGAATGTTTCAAAGTTTATACTGCCGACAAACCTACTATCCCTACATCGTATAGCTATCTACTAATTTGCTATCGCAATTGATGCTTGGCCTTTCGGGTGAAACTGCGACTTTTTTTTTGTTTTAGAAAACGATGTTTTATGCATTCAAGCACAAAAGCAACTGAAAGGCCAATGCATTTCATCGGACTCATTGAAATTTAATATCACGAAACTGGCGCAGTCCTGAGAATTGCTTACATTTGGATACACTTTGCAAACACACAGCCTACAATTCGTAAATTGAAATGTGTTCTGTAATGTAATCAATTAAGGAGGTAATTAATGTATTTAGATTAATTATTCAAATAAGTATTTTGACTTCTCGTAAAAGTAATGGCCACCTCATCGAACAATTTGGCTTGAGTGTTTGAATTGTCCTATGTGCCACATGTATGTTTTTTTTTTACTTGATGCAGCTAAAAGGCGACCTGGTATATTTGTTGGCGGTTTAGCTTTTTATTAGTCACAATTGCATAGATGCTCACGTCTCGATTTATATTTGGGTCATTCCACGCCAAATGTGCTAGACCTGTCGCTGAATCATCTCAGATGTTGCTTTAAAAAAATCGTGGCTACTTAATACCTTGCTCACAGTCATTTCGCAAGATATTTTTGCTTAAAAAGAATTTCCTGCCAGGTTGAGTCCTTTCAAAGTTTGATTAATTAGTCGAAATATGGCTCTGCAAGAAAAATCATATAGATGTTCTTTTTCTATTGCGCCTAACGTTCACAAGTTCGCCTAATTAACCTAAAGGAATTTCTCTTTCGTTTACAAGTATGCAAATTAACAACTTCGGTAATAACTTTGGTAGTCACCAGCTGCAACTATTAATTTGAAATATGTTTTGTAAAGTAAATATTTTTAATTACTAAATTAAACGTATTGATTTCTCGTAGAAGTGAAAATGGAAGACAGTGTAGAACTGCTATTGATTTGTTTATTTTGATTATTTTTATGGATTGTCCTAAAGCTATTTAATAAACTAAATACAGGCACAAATACACTTTAGTAATTTTTTTAATAACATGTCAAACATACAAAAAATCGGTTTTGGTCCGTGCACTTTAATTCACTATTTTCGCAGTGAGGTACTTCTAGCAAAATTATGACGCAAAATGCATTAAATAGGGCTTCTTATTGGCGTTAGATTTCAGTCGTTATCTCATTTTAGATATTGTCTTAAGGGAGATATGCGCTATTGAATTCGGCTCCTGCGCGATACTCTGCATATTTCCGTGCCC